>NW_020957153.1:32721-46380 GCF_003031625.1 Empidonax traillii | reverse complement strand
AAAAAAACAGGAGTTTGTTAGGTGAAAGCAACCAGTTAAAATGGAGATTGGAAATTATTGTGATAACAAATTGCTTAATTAAGAGACATAAGGAGCCAGATGAAGAGACACGTGAATGGGTGTTCGGGAGAAAATCTGTTAGAAAGAGGAATCTCCCTGCTACAGGTTAACTTGCCACAATTACATAATAATCACAGTAAATATGGAGATCAGCAGATTATTTTCTCAACATTGAATGACTTATGTGGCATGTCAGCAAAACACCCAGGAGAATAAAACACACCAGCAACTGCTCTCTAATTACTCTCTTCAGATGGAATAATGATCTTTAATGTGCAGTGGATCTCATTAATTAGCTCTCAGGTTTTAATTAACTCTTTGCCTAATTTACCTGCCATAATACATTACCCAAAATGTCATCTTAACAGGTTTTTTGCTCATTTGGGGATGAGAAAGAGGAAACTGTGTGTTCATAAGTGTTTTCTGTTTCCTCTTTTCTAGAGACTCTTCTGTTAACTTTCCTAATACAGTCACATGGAGTAGGAACCTACTGAAACATCCAACGTGTTCAGTTGACCAAATCTAATGAACTCCAGGGGAAATAGATGATGAAAGGCTTTAAAGGTGCTTCATACATTTTTTAGGGTACTTTTTAGGCACATTAAGATTTGTTAACCGAAGCTGAACTGCTTTTTTTTTTTTTTTCAAAAGGAAACAGCAAAACTGGGAGTCAGAAAGATTTTGTGCCATACTAGCCAGTGAAAGAAATGTACTCTAAGTCTTATTTATTGTTAACAGCCGCCTCTTTAAACACTGGATATTCCTCCTGTCCCATAAAAACAAATATCTCAACCCTCCCTACACATTTCTGAATTTATTTTTAATCCAGGTAATGTAACTAAAAACAAATACAACCTCCCAGTGTAGTCTGTGGCAGTAGTCCCATGGGAATGATGTCGTACAAGGTTCTTCCTTGGGATTGCTTGGTTCGTGCTACCACTATCAAGGAGCCAAGAGCAAACCTCATAACAAAAACTGACTTGTTTGGTGTTTCATTACCCTCAGTAAGAGTTTCTCTCATGTTGAAATAGATTTATCCTCACTATTCCTTCGCAGGAAATAGTGGCAGAGTCAATATCTTGTTACAGGAGAGGAATAGATAGCACAGGGTCTTTTGTTGGGAAGTCAAAGTGACAGTTCCTTCAGATTCTTTCTTCCCTCCCAGCTCTCCTCGAGGAATGGAGACCAAATTATTATTTGTAGGTGAACACCCAATTTTCAGTCCTGTCTTCACCTTTAAGTTCCTCTAAAATTCTTGTTTCTCCCATTCCCTCCTCAGTCTTCCCACACCTCCCACATTTAACCCCACTTTGTACCCTTAGCAAATCATAGAATAGCCTGAATTGGAAGGGACCCATCAAGATCATCAGAGCCCAACTCCTGACCCTTTAACTCTCCAAACAGGAGCTTCTTTGAGGCAAAAACATTTCTCACTCTGCTTGCACAAGACAACAGAGCTTCTATTTCATGGAGGTACTTAAGAAGAAGAGGAAAATAAATGTCTTCCTTACACTGACATCTTGGCTTTTAATTTTGTAGAAGATCTATTGCTTTTTTCTCTCCCTCCCTCTCCCCCAAGTATTTCCCAGCACTTCTAAGATGTGCTGATGGGTATTTTTAGGCAAACCTCAGTGGGAAGATGTTCTGTTTATAGTCAGGCTCTTATGAAGATGAATATGCTGTAAACAATGACTGTGCTTGGTGGTGATCGTGCCCTGATCCAACATTTATTGATGTAGGAAATTAGAGACTTGTGCTAAGCTGAACTAATTGCTGTAACTGCTGCTGCAGACAACTGGGACCCGTTAATTACCTAAAAAGAAATAACAACCAGAAAAGAAGTTCTAATTTGGTTCAGGGATATTAGATTTTATCAGACTCCCCTTCCTTCACAACCCCAATGTGTGTGCACCCACAATAATTTTTCTTGATGTTTCCTAAGGAGGAAAACAAATTTTTCACTAAACATGACAGATTTCTGGAATGTAGAATATGGAAGTTCTGTAGAAGGCAGGGGCAACTTATTTTGGGTTTGGCTGAGGTGTAGAAGTCAAAGACTTAGAATCTGCTTTCTGTATGGAGCACTTGAAATCATCCAAACCATTTAAATAGTTTTATTCTTTCTGTTTTCAGACAAGTAGTTTCACCTCAGACAAAAGCATTGGTGAGATTAGAAGTGGTGAGAATAGAAGTGCTGTTTCCTTCAAATCAAGCTCTTTCTGGTTCTTCCCAAAATGCTTCCTAAACAATATGATCTTGCAACAGCAAAGGCAAAAAAATATAATTCATAATAATAGTAATTTCATTTTCCTCTCCTGTTATAAATTTGATGTAGATGCAAGATTTGATAAGGAAGCCACAAGGATAAAAGACAGAAATGTTCAGGAAGTCTTTAGGACAACATCCAGCCAAAGCTGCTGTGGTTGTTTCCCCAGGAATGAAGTGTGGCTGAAGGGGATTGACGTGGTGAGTTAATGGTGAATTCAGTTCTGACACAGAAAATAAGAACAGAATTCTTTATCTGTTCATCTGTCCCTCAGGTCTTCAAAAATGTCACATGGTCTTGGGAAGGACCTGCGTATGGTAAATAAAATGTTGCTCCCTAAGTTGCAGAACCCCTTTGTTGTGTAACAGCAAAAGTAATTGCTCCTTTGTCGGTAACTGAGACATTCACAGCCAGATAAACGTTTGACCCTGAGCTGTACAAATAGAAATTTCTCCACTTGGAGTAAAACAATCCCCATCTTTGCTACGCCTTGTCTTGATCCAAGAATGGGATAGGAGACCCAGAATAATAGAATGCTCATTATCCAGCTCAGTGCTCAAGCCTGCACTGTGGGAGACCATCACACTGTGATTCCCTGCTGGAAGAGACAGGAACCATGAGAAATATGCACTTTATTTTTTAACAAACTCTTTTTGGAGGCATCCTCAGCTGAATGAACACATGAATTTCCTATTTTCTGAAACCAATCTCAGTTAGGTTGAAATATTTTATGGATTAAAGTAGCATGATTTTAGAAGATACATCCTTAGCCATTCTGGGAGAATACACAGAGTTCTTTTCCTACATTTTTCAGAGAGAGAGAGAGAGAAAGAGAGAGAGAAAGAAAGGAAGAAAGGAAGAAGGAAAGAAGGAAAGAAAGAAGGAAAGAAAGAAGGAAGGAAAGAAAGAAAGAAAGAAAGAACGAAAGAAAGAAAGAAAGAAAGAAAGAAAGAAAGAAAGAAAGAAAGAAAGAAAGAAAGAAAGAAAGAAAGAAAGAAAGAAAGAAAGAAAGAAAGAAAGAAAGAAAGAAAGAAAGAAAGAAAGAAAGAAAGAAAGAAAAAGAAAAAAAGAAAAAAAGAAAAAAAGAAAAAAAGAAAGAGGGAGGGACTGCTACAAGGTCAGTGTCAGCCTTGAGAATCCCATCCTAGAGCAGGAACTGCATTCCCTCTTTTCACAAGAAAGCAGGATTTCCAAACAGCAATGTCCCTTCCCTGTCATTCCTGGCCAGCCTCTTGTTTTGCAGCCCCACAGATGTAGAATTCCTCTGCTGATTCCCACTGATTTCCTGCTGTCAGTGATACAATGCCCAGGGGAAAGGCAGCTGCTGATCTGGCACTACAATGACATGATCACATATATGTTCTGATTCAACCCAATATGCCCAGTTTAGGAATTGCAGTTTCCTCCAAATCTAATTGTCCAACTTTGATGCCGATTTGCTGGGCTTTAATTAAAGGGGGGGGGAAATAAAAAAAGTTCTTTCAGATCACTGGGAACAGTGTTAATATGTCTCACTGACACTCCTTAGATGTTCAACTTCTTCTTTCAAATGAAGGAAACTTCCTTGATGTGGCCTAAAATAGCTAATCGTGGATTTCTGGCTTCAAAAGGGACCTCATAGGTTTCCAAATCGTTCCCTGTAGTTTTCTAACACACTGTTTTATCTCAAAAGCTCATAACAAGGCTGGAATAACTCCTCTGATGACAGTTCCACAATCTTCATTGACAATTACTTCTAATCCCAGAATGATTGTTTGGTTATGATATCTCTTCTAATGTTACTTCCAAGCCCTCATTAGTGGCGTCTCCCTAGTTTTGCACTAGGGATGCATGTTTTGTTCTGTTCATGGGCTCTACTTGACAATAAGAGGTGCTTGAGCCCCTCTACACCAACTCTTTAAGCAATGGCTACATCCTTTCCTCTGAACAGAGACTGCTCAACCTCTTTTTAATTACAAAAAAAAAATCTCTATCCAAAATTTTCATCTTTATTTCATATCTCTCCTCTTAGTTGTCTTCTAAAGAACCATCATTTTGGGATTTCTTCTGTAGTTGGAGTCTAACTTGTTACTGTTGTGTAGATTATTATATTTTCTTCTAAGTGCTCCCTTTTGAGTAGCCATGTAATTTTTTTGGGGATGTTTTAAGAAGACAAAGGAAGATTTATTTTTTTTTTTTACTCTTCAGATATTAAGTTTTTCATGTGCTCAAAGACTTATTTAATCACACACAAAGAACTCAGTCTGTTTATCTTAAAAAAAGGACAATCATGAGGTGACTCTATTAGGGTTTAAATATCTCCACAGGGGGAAATAAGAGGTAGTAAAGAGATTTTTAATGTAGTAGACAAAGACAGAACAAGAAACAGACCCAGAAGCGAAAAACATATAAACTCAAATTAGAAACAAGACATGAATTCTAAAATATATGAAAAAAATTAACATAGACTAAAAATCCCAATGGTCTTAGTGAATGCTCCATCCTCCTGGGCTTTCCAGGCCATATACATCTGTTTTTTTACTGGAAGGCACATTTCACAAATACACATCTTGGATTCATCACAGGAGGAACAGGAAAAAATTCTTTGACTTCTACTCTTCAGAAAACCATAGAAAGTGTTTTAATAATCCTTTCAAGTCTCAAAACTTGGGAAACAGTTGATTGACAAGACAATCCTGTTGCTATGGATATTGGGAGAAAAACTGGCAACAGCAGGATGGGAACTTAGTTGTGAGACAGATAGCTTGGTGTATAAGGGGTCATAGCAAATTTAATTTTCATGTGGCACATACACACCCAACCAGTCTTTGCTAACAGGAATTTATAGAAACAGCCACACTGAGGAGAAACAAAAATCCCACAGAAGCATATGGGCCATCCTGCTCCCAGATCTCACTCTGGATATGGGTGGGTGGACTTAAAAATAGCGTGGGACGGATATTAATTCGCACTCAGAACAGCCCAGGCTGGAAGGGACCTCGAAAGACCATCTGGTCCAAGTTTTCAAGGGAAAGGAGGCCTAGATGGGATCATCTACCGTCCTGTCCCATCACATCCTGAAAACCCTCAGTGATGGGGCTGCACCACGTCCCTGGGGAGGTTTCTTTGTTGATGGATTGTTCTCACTATAAAAATTTTCTTCCCTTATATCAAGACTAAACCTCTACCAGTGCAGTTTGTAACCACTGCCCCTTGCCTCCTCCTCATGCAGAGAGAGCCTCTCTTCTCTTCGAGCCACCCTTTAAGTACTGGGATTTGGTGACGAGGTCTCCCTGAGCTTTCTCTTCTCCCTAGGGAAGAGACCCAAGTCCTTTAGTATTTCCCCCCAGAGCAGGCTCTCCAGTCCTTTGATTATCTTTCCTGCACTGCTTTTCCTGTTTCCTTCAATGCCAAAGTTCTCGGTTGGATTGCATTTTCTACAGAAGAATGATTTTAATTTTGCTGTCGGAGTCTCGCTCTGTTGATCTCAGCCCCACACGTTAATTTCTCGAGATCATTTTGAATGTTAATCCCGTCCTTTTAAATCCTTTAATTACCTCTTTCTTTCTAATGCCTGAAGTACTTTTCCTACAGCATCTTCTGCATTCCCAGTGAAAATACTGAATGCATAAAATCCAGCAACACTTGTTACTTGGTTTCTCCACTAAATTCCTCACATCATTACAGCAGCTGCACACCCATTTTGTAGTAGTTACAAGGAAAGTGCATCATGTTCCCCATTTGAAAAACTTCATTGGGATTCTGGGAATTAAGGGGTGTGTTCCTGGTGTGTCCTGGTCAGTCAGACATATTTTCTTAAAAATGACAGGGAGAAAGACCAAAGTTTTTTGCTGGAGATGGTTAAGAGTGAAGTGCATTGGGATGTCAATAACAGCAAGTTCTTGAATGAAGCTGCAGTTTTGTCTGCTGATCCTGTAAATATTCCCCTTTCACTGAAGGTTAAAGAAGAACCTGGATAAATCAGAACCCTCCCCAGATTTAGGAAGGTTTATTGCCATACCATGCAAAGAGGTTACATGTCTTTCCTTATGAACTGTACAAGGGCAGTTACTGTAGGAGAAATTAGCCAATAAAGGTCTCAGTTTGTCTTTATTTCCTTTTTTTTCCCCTTTGACAAATGTCCCACAGAAGAAATTCAAACCGACCCAATTGAAGCTGCTTCCTAAACTGGCCACGTGCAATTTTTATGTTCAGTTTTCCCCTTGCTCTGCTTTGTTCACTCTGTAGTTCCTTCTGACCCTACAAAGGAAGAATTAAATGGAACCCTGTGATACTCAGGGCACAAGCTCACAACAAAAGCCCAGGGCTCTAACCCTTCCTTTTCCCACTTTTAAAATGTTGATCCTTCTGATAGCTGCTGTCTCACCAAATCATAGAACCATTAAGGCTGGAAAAAGCCTACAAGATCATCAAGTCGAGCCTTTAACTGAACATCAAGCCCCAAGCCCACAAATCTATATCTCAATTTGCCACATCCACTCGTTTTTTGAGCACTTCTGGGGATGGTGACCCCACCACTGCCCTGGGGAGCCTGTTCCAGTGCTTAATGATCCCTGGAACACCACTGATAACTGAAGAAACCCATTTTACAGACTCACTTCCATCTCCCAGGGTGTTTTGCTGCTGTTGTCAATTATTTGGGGCAAAAAAACCTCCATGGTACAAGATCCACAAGTGGACTCAGCAGCAGTGCAGTGGTTCCTGCTTAGCCTGGTGGATCAAAACACTGCAGGACAAGAGGATTTTATTCCACATGTTGTTATGAGGAGTCATGCATGTTGAACATGCAACAGAAGTGTAACAGCACCTCTGAGTCCATGCAGTTATTGCAGTGTAAGCAAAGAAAACGTTGCCTGCAGAAATGGCCACCTGCAGCTCTGACTTGCTCTGCTATTTACCTAATTTGCAATAAGAAAAGCCCTCATTATGCATTCGCCTCTCCCAGGACATCATGAACAGGTTTTTCCTGAATAACTGTGTAGATAACTCTAAAAAAAAATTGGTCTTGGAGTGCCTGTAGCCATAGATACGTTCATCACAAGAGCACTACCAAAATGCTGCATTTAAACTTATCTGAGACTCTGAGAAAAGTGGGAGTCTTAATAATGCAATTGTATTTGCAAACACAATCTAGTTACAGAAGAAGGAATACAGATTACTCATCTCAAGGGAGAGAATCGTTTTCTCTGGGGGCTAATGAGGAAATGATCTACACTCAGCAGATTATTTTTCTAAGTTAGTTACACTTAAAAAAAAAATTAGTATTTAATGCAGTATTAATTGAGAGGCAAAATGCTTCTCAACATATCAGACATGTGTAATATGTTTTCTACAGACCCACATTGTAATACAGATTTAATTAATGTCTATTTGTTTGCAGAAGTGTTCCTATCATTTATTTTAATGGCATCCATCATGGAAAACCATCTGCTGTTCTCAGATTTGTTATTTATATTTTTATTATGATTCTATACAAATGCAAGATTATCAAATAATTGGCTATCAGGTGTTTAAAATTATTTATTTCCTCTTAATTTATTCAAAAAGGAACTTGATCAAGATCTGATAATCTCCACCTATTTCAGATTCTGGATTTAACTAAGCTAAGGGCTAAAAGGGGAAAAAATTAATAATTTCAATTTTTCCTAATTAATATATAGATAATACAGGCACAACTGCAATAGGAATTTGGAATTGCAGCAAGAATTTCTACACACCTTCCTACCTAGAGAAATTCAACATTTCAGGCTGGCTCCTGAGGCTCCCTCCTGCCACAGAGGTGTATTTAAACTCCTAAAATCCCACAAGAAGCAGGTAGAATGTAAAACTGGCAGCTCCCTAAGCTACACCTTCAAAAACACGTCAGAATTACAGGCATTGAATAACTTGGTCTCCTATAGCCCTTGTACATATTTTCAGGAATGTGACACATCATTTTCTTCTCCCAGGTAAATGATATAACTGTGCAGACATTTCTATGTTGATAACAAAGATTTTCAGAATAAAATGTGCCCCAGGAAGCATTTCCAACCACAGGATCTGTTGGAATTGTCTGTGCAGCAGGAGAATTTGCTCAGCACTGAAGCAACACACCCCGAAAGTGAGCCTTAAGAACAGGCAGCAGATGACACAAGAAACCTGCTTGTACTATGGGGAGGAAGACACAATATCCAGGATCTCATTTCTGGTTCTAACATTGTAAATTTTTATTCACTTTTCACTGGAACAGATTCTTGTGTAATTCAGGGAATTTTTATTTTTATTTTTATTCTGTAGGGACCAGGGACAGGACCCCAGGGAATGGCCTGAAGTTGTGTCAGGGAAGGTTTAGGTTGGTTATTGGGAAAAGGTTCTTTCCCAAGAGGGTGGTTGGGCACTGAACAGGCTCCCCAGGGCAGTGGGCACAGCACCAAGGCTGACAGAGCTCAAGGAGTGTTTGGACAACATTCTCAGGACAGGGTGGGATTGCTGAGGTGTCCTGTGCAGGGCCAGGAGTTGGACTTGATGATTCTCCTGGGTCCCTTCCAACTCAGGATGTTCTGTGATTCTATGAATAAACTGGAGAGGCACAGTTGGTTTGTAATACGGAAGGTTTCCTTGTGTTGTACAAAAGTAGTCTTGGAAATCTTGAATACCAACTCACACTCTGAACAACCTGATCTAGTGGAAGGTGTCTCTGCTCATGGCAGGAAGGTTGGAACAAAATGATCTTTAAGGTCCCTTCCAACCCAAACCATTCTGTGATTCTGTGAAAATGTGAACTCTGCCAGTCAGAGCGTTGCAGGCATCGCTGTGAAAATGCCAGACTGTGTGGAATAATGATAAGCAAGAAGTCCTTAGTGGCTCTGGGTTTCTTATAACCTCACCCATCTGGAGAATCTGCTTGAAATTTCCCCCTGGCTTATTTTGCCTTTTACAGCTTGGACTGTGCAGTTTATCCCAAATAAAGACTATCCCACTGGGCTAAGGCTTCACTCAGAGGCAGGAATGAAAACTGAGGCTGCTGGTTCTTCTATAACTGTCCTACCTAAAGAAAAACATTTCTTCTTCCTCCTTGTGTTGTAATCCTACAGTGGTAAGGAATAGCATTTCATTTCTTTTTTGTTCATTAATTCTTTTGCAACTGAGGGTTAAGAAGTGAAGTCTAAAGACAGTGAGAGGAGCAAAAAGACCCTAATGCAACAACTTCAAGTTTCCCCTGATCACAGCAGCCTGGACCTCAGTCAGATACTGAGCCTGCATTTGCATTAATGAAACTATGGACTGGAGGTTCTAAATCCCATTGGGAGTCTGGATTTAGCAGTTTGACAACTGCCCCATGATAATCTTTTTTTAACAGTTTGGAGCTTGGCCATGTCTTAGTGGCCTGGAGTACAGAAAACACCAGCTTAGACCTTTTTTCAAATGTCTTTATGATTTTTTCTACTCCTTAATTTGAATTACATTTTTTTCTTTCCTCATTTTAGATAATAACTGAATGCTCTCTTCTCCTTTATTTTTTTGTTTTGAACACAAAATATTTCAAGTTTTTTTTTAAAAAAAAAAGCAGAAATAATATTAATATTAATATTAGATTTCTAATGTTGCCCAACTCTCAGTCAGCTCCTTAGGGAGTGGAATGTTACACCTTTGATAAAATCTACATGAATAAATAGTCATTCAGGATCTGGACTAACAGATTAAAACTCAGATGTGACCCTTCTGGGTCCCTTCCAACTCAGGACATTCCATGATTTTTGAACAGTAAGGAACTGAGAGAAACTGAAACAAAATAAATTGAAGCCCAAGGAAAGTCAAAGGACAGCTTGCAGTTGACCTAATAATAAATCATAAATGGAACTTTCTACCTACACTTTAAATAAACATTCTGTATATTACTCCCGGGGTTCTGAGAATGATTAATCAAGACTTAATGCTCTGATGGTGTGGTTGATGTATTTAATCACTAAAGCAGAATAACAAAATGCAATCAATATTGTAATGGGTTTTTTTTTTTTAGCCCTCTAGAAAAAAGCTACCATCCAGTTTAGAGGATAAAGGAGGGGATGTTCTGCTTCAGTACCTCATTTGCTGTGTTTCTGAACAACATGATTTTTTTTCTATATAATGCATATTTCAAAATCAAACTCAGAAATCCTCTCAAATTAATGCTGCGAAGAAAAATATTTTGATCAATAATTACTTTTTGGTTTATGAGTTGTTTGTGGGGTACCGCTATTTCTCCAGTTTTCCTTCACAAATACAGTTCTCCTGTGGTCTCTTGAGGAACTGGGATGAGGAATTCAGAGCTTGAAAAAAAAAGGTACAGCAGCCTTTCAATCACTGATTTTATTATCAGAAAAATTACATGAAATCACTTCTTTCTCTTCACAGGATTTTACTGGTAAATTTACTGCCCCGCTGTAAATTTTCTATGTGTGAAACTAATGATGACGATGATGATAATAATAATCATAATAAACTATGGTCTTAAAAAGCCATTTTGTAAATATTTTATAAAAGCAGACAAGGCTGTCATAGGATTAATGCTACTTCCTGTGCAGAAGTGTTGAGGAAAGTGGGAGAGTAATTTCAGGAGATCCTTAAGAACCCACCATACCCAAACTGGATTATTAAGTGCAATTCCTTTCTGCCTGAGAACAAGATCCCAGCAGCATCGTAGTGACTGAGGAGATAAAGAGAGTTATCAGCTCAAATAACTTCCCAATCAATAACAGAATAAAAACTGTTGTGCCTCTCTGCTCAGTGCACAACCACTTCAACACATCAGGGAATAAAGCACTTTAATAAGATCCATATAAATAAAATGGTCACCTAAAAACCCCTCATGCCTAACTAGTCTATCCTCTTAAAGGGATGCACTCTGACAAAATTTAAGTGAAATTTAAAATACTCTACATATGTTCAGAGGAACTGTGAGGTCTGATTGCTGCTGGTTCTGTTATGTGATTGATCTCACAGGATGTTGAGAACCTTAATTTGGGTCTCTCACTGAGTTCAATAACCCATTTTCATTAAAATTTTTGATACTTTTTACCTTCCTGAGCTGCATCTTCCTCATGAATAAGCAGAGTAAAGCATCATTAGCATGGACTGACAGACAACATTGAAAATACTCCCTGGAAAGAAGGTGGAAAAGTGTTTCTTTGCAGGTATACTTGGCTCACTCTCCCTACCCAGGGAGTGGAGTCACTAAATTGAAGGCAGATTAAGGAAACCAGACCCTTTTACATGGAAAATTGTAGGCCATTTGCAGTTTCCTGCTAACTGGGAACAAATAAGACAGGGAGCTCCCAGAGCTGCAGGGAATGGAGGCAGAAAGGCTGAAGAAGTTGTTCAGGAGAAAGTGGAAAATGTTCTGAAGGGTAAAATGAAGAGAACACAGTTTCACAGTCATTTCTGAAGAGTCTCTCTCACCTCTTAGAGACTGAGCTGAGCTCCTGTTGTGCCAAGTCCAGACCTGTGGAAGGTAAGAAGTGCTGTATTTGCCTAAAATTCTTTATAATATCTCTCTAATTATGGAAAAATGAAGTGGGTATTTCTTTAAATGCTGAACCTGTATTTCAGATACAAGGAATGGTCTTGGGAGCTCTGCAGTGAGAGGGACCAGATGCTGATGCTGCTGCTGCTGCAAGGCTGGTAGCTGCTTCACAAACATTCAGGAACCAGAAACCTTTTAGGTTTTGTGATAAAAGGGAGTCCAAAGCAAGGTGGAAATTTTGTCCAGCCGTTTCTGAGTTCATCCTAAATGTTTTCAGAGAGTCAAAGAATGGTTCACATTGGAAAAGACCTCTAAGATCATCAAGTGCAAACATTAATCCAGCACTGCCAAGTCCATCCCTAAACCATGTCCCCAGGTGCCACATCTTTTAAATACCTCCATGGACATTGATTCCACCACTTCCCTGGGCAGCCTGTTCCCATGCCTGACAACTCTTTTGGTGAAGAAATTTTTCCTGATATCCAATTTAAACCTCTGTTGTGGAACTTGAGGCTTTTTCCTCTTGTCCTCTCACTTGTTACTTGGGAGAGGAGACCAACCCCCACCTATCTACACACTCCTTTCAGGGAGTTATGGAGAGCAAAGAGGCCCCCCTGAGCCTCCTTTTCTCCAGGCTAAACACCCCCAGTTCTCTCAGCTGCTCCTGACAGGACTTGTGCTCCATAATCCAGTTTTAGGAGTGAGAACAACTGATGCAAACCTGATTTCATCCACACCACAGACCAAAATAACCTCTTTCAGTGAATAAGGAATACATCTAAACAGCTGGTGTTTGTTGCGGCATGGAAGGCAAGAACTGAAATATCCAAAACACTGTGGTCCTGCTGATACAAATTCTGGAAAGCTGTACTTTCACTCCCAGGAATTTGGATGGATATTATCTCCATACATAAATATTTCCTTACAATTTTAACAATTTTTATATATATATATATATATTTATCCTAATGGTTGAGATCATTTCATTCAATAATCAAAGACATGGATGTTTTTGACCTGTAAGGAATTACTCTCTCCATGCATCCAACAGGGAATTTTCCAACCTCTGTTGGGCTCTGTATGCAACAAAAGCTGAAGAGCTCCTTAGGGTAAAACAAAGGCCTGTAACAAAATTTGGGAACACCAGGATTGAGCCTTAGATAAATACCCCAAATTATGATCACTGTTTTTCCTAATAGAGCTCCAGTAATAGATATGTGGACTAGGCGATGCTTTTGAGGTTCTTCCAAAGGATTCCAAAAATCTTTTCTGAATTTCCTTTAATTCATGTGTCACCAGATGGAAGTGGCTACTGGCCCTTGTGATGGACATTTAAATTCTATGTTAAATGGCAAGTCCAACAAGATTTTTTTTCACAATTTTCTTACACTAAATGCAAAGTGAACTCACTCGGGGTGGTGGGGTTGTATCTCCTTTTAAGGCAACAAATAAAAGAGATGAACTCTTTGTTTGTTTGTTTTCCTATTCTTAGCTGATAATGCCATTTAAAGAAGTAGAAACAAGTTAAACCTGACAGATAGAAGAGGGTTTGTCTGTCTCCTGCATTTATGAGCTCTTACATCCTGGGCACAACTAATGCTGTTGATAAAACTGAGCTGAAAGTACAACTTGTGCCACTGAGCACCTAAAATAGCCATTACTGGGATCTATAAAAACACCCTACAAAGTCACTAGGATGTTTAGTTCACTGTTTACTCTCTTGGAAGGCAGAGCAATGTCCAATTCTATTTTTTGTCCAGGGAACAGCTGCATGTGTAGGTGTGGAGCACTTCAGAAATACTTCAAGCAAGTGTAGACAGCTGGTTATCACAAAGTTATTTCAATATATAGA
>NW_020957153.1:15091-32558 GCF_003031625.1 Empidonax traillii | reverse complement strand
AAACACCCTACAAAGTCACTAGGATGTTTAGTTCACTGTTTACTCTCTTGGAAGGCAGAGCAATGTCCAATTCTATTTTTTGTCCAGGGAACAGCTGCATGTGTAGGTGTGGAGCACTTCAGAAATACTTCAAGCAAGTGTAGACAGCTGGTTATCACAAAGTTATTTCAATATATAGAAGGAAAAATATGCTGTTGGAAGTCAGTGTGTCTGCATTTATTCTAGACCTGTGATTTGACCTGTTGGGCAGAAGAAAATGATCACTGACTACTTTGCTTCAATCAGCTTTAGAAATATAAAAAGCAAAACACAGGTAAAACGAAAATTTAAAAGCCATGAGTGTATTTTATGAGACACTCAGGAAATCACAGTTCGAGAAAGGCCACACTGATTATTAGCCAGCCTGAGATGACAGAAGAAATGAGTGTTAGATATACAAGGACAATTTGTAGGTAGACATAGAAATATATGTATAAGCAAATGGAAGGAGGGAAGAATTCTAGAAATACATATAATTCAGAAGATAGAAAGTGGATAAATGGTAAGGAAAACAAAATAATCAGGGAAACATTGGATTAGAAGAACTGTAGTTAAGGTATGAGCCAATCTTACGTATACCAGAAACCAAAATAAGCTTAAACAGTAATGGATCCTTTATGAATGAAAGTGGTGGAACTCGTGATAAAAGTAAAGAACTATTTGGAAAATAACTACATAAAGTAGACAGCAGTTAAGGATGGTAAAGGACACACTGTTCTGCTGCAGCAGTGGCTGGAGTGGATGCTCAGTGGCTCCTGTAAACACTGGCAGGCCCTGAAAAAGTAACTAAAAAGTTTTAAGAGAGGCATGTGAGAAGTTTGATGAAAAGTTCCCGTGGGTTGTCATCAAAACCTGGGGCAATACACTGGTCAGGGCTTGTACTGAGAATGTGGGATCCAAGGGGATGCTCAGTCCTTGTGTCACCACGTGCTACAGCAAATAGCTAATTCTGTTGTGGTTTAACCTCAGAGACAGCCAAACACTGCAGAGCCACCCACTCAGCCCCACACCCACAGACAGAACCAAATTATTCTTGGAAATCCTCCATGAAAGGACAAGAGGTGACACACATGTTGCACAGCAAAAATGTTGCTTTTGAGTGTAAGGACAAAGAAGTTGGAGAAAAGCACTAGAAGAGGTTTCCCAGGGATGCTATGCAATTGTTGGATGGAAAACATGATCTAGCCCAGAAGTGGGGCCTAATTTGTGTAGTATTTTTCTAATCCTGCATGATATGCTTGCCTTAGAATCACAGAATCGTTGAAGTTTGGAAAAGACCTCCATGATCATCAAGTCCAACCTTTGACCAAACACCACCTTGTCAACCAGCCAAGAGCACTGAGTGCCATGTCCACTCCTTTCTTGAACATCTTCAAGGATGGTGATTCCACCACCTTCCTGGACAGCCCCTTACAATGCCTGACCAGCCTTTCACTCTTTTCAGTGAAAAAGTTCTTCCTGATATTCTACCTGAATATCTCCTGGCACAGCTTGAGGCCATTTCCTCCTGTCCTGTTGAGTCTAAATTCCTGGTCTCAAAGACCTTTTTTGCCCTTTCCCTTCCATTTGACTCCTAACTAGGGAAATCACTTCCAAAAAAAATGAATAAGAGCAAAAATTAAAAAAAAAAAAAAAAAAAAAAAAAAAAAAAAAAAAAAAAAAAAAAAAAAAAAAAAAAAAAAAAAAAAAAGAGGCAAATAGTCCATAGAAATTTTTGATCCCATCTACTTCCAAACCTAAATACAGATTACTCCAGGAGATTGTGTGCTGGGCTGAACGAATGCAAGTCTCTTTAGGTATCAAAAACTTGGACTGATAAATATTATTGTCAAAATTTAGAGTTCTTCAGTACTGTCAATGAACATGTCAATACTATTCGATCTATGATGTTTCTTGAATACTTTGTTAGACTTTGGAAAAAAGTTTCCCCATTTCTCAAAGGAATGATTTGATGCACGAGAAGAGTTACACTCAATCCCAGATGGATTTCTCCTCTTGTCTCACCTCTGTTCCCCTCCAGGAAAAGTGTTCACCAGTTATTCTGTAAAACCTGATCTTTTGTGAGGATGAATTTATAAAAGGATGTGAGCTAATGGTAGGAGAGTGCTTATACATACATTAGAGAAATTACAGTAAGCAACTCATGATCACTGTCTGACACATTAGGCATCATCCTCTGTCAGTCTTTCTCTTAAAACATGAGTATAATTACTTTTATCTCCCCCCTGCTGTGCTTTGAAATCTGCATGCCTGAAAATTTTGCAGATATTTCAGGGTTAGATGGCATTTGTACTTTGAAAAGGAGCCAGTTTAGGAATAACTTACAGAACTACAGATCAGCTGCAACTGTTTTAATGAAAAAGCGCCAGAGAAACAATGAAGACAGCATTTGATTAATGTAGGAACTTTGGCCCGGGACTGTCAGAGCTTCATACGTTGTCATCACACTGAAAGAATAATGGATGTGATCAGGAATGCCCTCCATCTTCCATTTGCTGCATACTCAATTTAAACCAAAGGTTTCCGTGGATTTTTTTTTTTTTTTAAATTTTTGCATTCATTCATTTTTTTGGAAGTAATTTCCCTAGTTAGAATTCTAATGGAAGGGAAGGGGCAGAAAAAGTCTTTGAGGTCAGGAATTAGGACTCAGGCCTGAGAAAATTCAGAGCAGATTGAAATTTTTACCTTGCAAAGTTGTCTTGGATTAATCAAGAAAGCTCAGAAGAGGAGAGGGGTCTGGAAAGAGTGAGGTGATATTTCAAAGAAAGAGGTAGGAAGAGATGCTTGTTTAAAGTCTCGCTTGAAAAAAACAAATCAGGTGCACGAATTATTCTGTTATCACTGGAGATCATGAAGCTTCTTTCCTGTGGGTTTGGACTCTGAGCAACCTGATCTAGTTGAAGATGTCCCTGCTCATTGCTGGGGGATTGGACCAAATGTCCTTTGGAGGTCCCTTCCAACTCAAACCATTCTATGATTCTATGCATAATAACTAGTTATGTTCAAAATAATAATATAACCATGTATAGAAATGCTTATAAGAGTTCTCTGATCTATCAGAATGTGTAGGGTCACATTATGATGTTTTTCCTCTGTGAGGCACTTTTAAGTTCTCAGCTCACTTAGCTACCACTTGATATCATTTTAATGACAAAAATTTAAGGTATTCTGGATGTCTCCCAATGCAGTTGTTTTTGAAAGTGAATAATGGTTAAAAAGTTTTTAGGAGAGACATGAAAACAGATACTTATGATATCTCAAGTCTTAGTTCCAAAAAATAAATGAAAGAGGGGAAAAGCACGTAAAGATCTTTCTAATACTCTCTTCTTTACAGAATCACAGAATATTTAGGGTTGGAATAGGACCTCTGGAGATCATCCAGACCAACCCTCCTGCCCAGATAGGGTCACCTGGAGCAGGTGACACAGGAATGTGTCCAGGTGGGCTTGGAATGTCTCCAGAGAGGGAGACTCCACACCCTCCCTGGGTGGCTGTTCCAGTGCTCTGCCACCCTCCAAGGAAAGAAGTTTTTCCTTGTGTTGAGGTGGAACTTCTTGTGTTTCAGTTTGTGGCCATCGCTCCTTGTCCTGTCCATGGGCACCACTGAACAGAGTCTGGCACCGTCCTCTTGGCACCAGCCTTGGAGATATTTAAATACATTTAATGACCCCCTCTCAGTCTTCTCCAGACTAACCAGGCCCAGCTCCCACAGCCACTCCTCATGAGAGAGATGCTTCAAACCCCTCATCATCTTTGTGGCCTCTGCTGGACCCTCTCCAGTAGCTCACTGTCCTTCTTGAACTGAGACCAGACTAACATTAGGGTTGAGTAGAAGGGCAGAATCACCTCCCTGACCTGCTGGCCACACTATTCCCGATGCATCCCAGGATCCCCTTGCCCTCCTGGCTTCAAGGGCACAGTGCCAGCTTGTAATGGGTTGGATAACTGAGGGTTCTCTGCAGATCTGCTCTCCTATACTTGCTTTGGTTGAACTTCCATCATGGTTCTCTATGCCCAGCTGGGATGTGACTCCTGTGCTCATGCCAGGGACACTACCAGCATTTCTCTACCTCTTTATCATCCATTTAGCTTCTTTAATTGCTGTTATGTGATTATAGGTTCCCTCAGAGGCAAGTAGCCATTGCCACTGGTTTATTGATATTCAGTTATATCCATTCTCTGATCCTATGCTGTAGTCCCTTTCACTTTCTTAATTTGAGAGACGTCTGGGCATATGTTGTTCAGGTTATCCAGCTTCTGGCAAGGAAAATTAACCATCCTGGACACTTCAGTTTGAATAATACACCGGAAAAGTGAAGAATAAACCTATTTCCATTCCACCTCTTACCCCAGTTATTTTGGGGACACCTAATTTTGTAGATCATTCGTGGGACTCACTGACGACCAGATCAAGCTTCATATTCTTGTAATTACTGTCTCTGTGGGAAGTTAATTCCATATAATGGAAATACAGGTGAGAGCTGGAATCAATCAATCTCTCAGTTGTAAGTTATTGACTCTCAGGTGTTAGTGATGAGTTCCTGCAACTGTTTCCGAGACGCAATAATTTCAGATTTTTTTTGTCCTTTACAGTCTAAAATGAAGTTTTCAGGGTTAAAAGGGACCTTTCGAGGTCATCAGAAATGAGCAGGGACATTTTCAACTAGATCAGGTTGTTCAGAGCCCCATCCCACTTGACTGAATGTTCCCAGTGAATGGGGAATCCACCACCTCTCTGGGCAGTATAACTTAATTCCTCTGCTCTTCTTCACCACAGGGACATCTCCATGGATTTGGTGATTTAACACTTTTTTTGCTGGGTATTTTCCCTATTATTCCTAAATCAAGTGTTATCTCCTCGAATTCCTACTAAGCTACATCCTCTCAGGCTTCTTTACTCTCAGCAACGGAGAAGATGCTGTTTGTCATTGTTTGTGACAGGCATGATATCGATATCGCAAAGCCCAAAGGGAATAAAAGAATAAATACTTGATAAATATATGATTTAAGATTAATAGTTGTCTGGTGAAGACTCAGGATAAAACACACCACGTCAAGGCATTACTTGCCTGGAGTGCAGAACTGTTTTAGCAGTCAGGACTGGGTGAAATAGAGCTCAGTGGAAGTCTCATTTCAGAGGATGGTTATCCCAGTTGCAGTCCTAGCTCTGCTCCAGACATCCAGTGAAAAGCTGGGAACTGTAATGGTGCATAAAGACAAGTCCTTTGTGAGTGGTAGCTTGTATTCTCATGGCACTGTAGGTCCAAGACGAGGAGAAATACTCATAGATGTGCCAATCCACATCTATGACTTATTCATATATATATATATATATGGCTGATTCTGCAATAAGCACATTTTTTACTGACTTTCTGAGCTTCTGTTTGTAAACAGAAACACCAAAATATCACAAATATCTGTCTGCTTCTGCTGTCACTTGTGGTTTTCAGTGGCAGCTGCAACAGATATTTCTGCTGAGATTAAAAAAATAAATAAATAAATAAAATCCAACCTTAGTACTCCAGGCAAAGGAAAATTTCTTTAGCAATCAAGAAGTGATTGCACTCGGTGATTGTTTCTACTGGCAAATGACAGTGATTAACGCTCTGCCAGTGCTTCTCAACATTTTGGAAGTGCAAGCCTCTTTTGGTTCATCTGTGTCTGTGGCATATTATTCTCAGCAGCAGCTCAGTTTCTTCAAGACTCAGGAAGGGAAGAAATTACAAGTGGTTTCAGCAAGTATTGACACTCGTTCACTCCCACAAGCAACTGAGCTGCTGCCAGAAAGGAAAAGCGGCATAAAATTTCGCAGGCAATAATCACAGCCTACACTCGCTCCTCTCTTGCATCTGGTCCCTGGAGAAGCTGAGGAGTTGTTGACTGCTGTATGTGATGCTTTAGACTCCCTTTGAACCCCTCAGTCATGACTTCAGATGTGGGAGGAAGAAGGAAAGGCAGCAGCGCTGCTGCCATAGTTTCATTGGAAAAATAGCAATCCTGGAATGCCTCTGCTTCTGTCTCTAAAAGAGGCTCAGCCAAATTTTTAACAGAGCAAGAGAAAAACTCTGGATTTGTCTCTTTCCTCTGATGTAACTTTGAAAAACCTTTACAGATCAATTATGGACTAAGCAGGGAGCTGACAAAGGGCTTCACTGCCTTTAAAATTGCTCAGTTCTCTCTGAAATGCAGGAACAGATGTTCTTTGAGCTGGCCTGTCAAGTTTTTATCCTTCTTCTTTCCCTGCACTGAGTCTGCCTGGTCTCCTTGGGCCAGTTTCTCATTGCATTTCGACTCCAAAGTTCCAAAGCAAAGGAGGGATCGCATTTTCCTTTGCACCAAGGCACTTCAATGCGCTTGAGGGCAAACAAGAGTTGCTGAGGTAACAGCTCAGCAACCACTCAGATCCACTGACATCCATAAGGTTAAGGAAGAGCTTAATCAGGGTTTTAAACTGGAGTGAGCGCTACCAAAAAAAATCTGGTTCTTAAAAAAAGAAACTTCTCATGAATCCAGCATGCACTGAGGTAGAAACTTTTGACCATTCATTTCTAACATGATGTTTCTGATTTCATTTCTGCTCTGAGAAGCACAAGACCTTGATAAAGTGATCATTTCCTCAAAAACAAAACAAAACAAAACAAAACAAAACAAAACAAAACAAAACAACCTGAAGATGCTATCACCTTCCCTAATTTGGCTTCATCAGCGAGAATTGTGTGCAAATGATGCATTTCTATGCCGTTCCTAAACGACTCCGCTAATTCCAGCCCCTCGAGGTGTCCCACAGATGCCCCGTATGGTGTCTGTGGGCGAAGAACATAAACAGAGGAGCTTCTGCGAGCGCAGCGTCAGGATCAGCATTTTACTAAAAAAAAAATTTGCTTTTCCAAGGGCTACGAATTTGCCTGTTTGTTCCAGTGCAGCAGCAAAAAAAAAAAAAACCTGAGGATTTTAGTGTGTTTGGATGGGATCATAAATGCTGGTTTGCACCTCATTTAAATGCTACTGGCAAACACGGATTTTTGAGTACAATTATTATGTGAAAATGCTGCGTGGTCAGATACCAGTCAGAGAAATGACACCTTTTAAAAGTATTCTTATAAAGTGATGTTTAAAACCCTGAAATGTATACTACTGAGATTTCAATCATGCTCTTAATAGCATTTAAAAATAAAATAATTTTGTTATTCTCCATGCTAAGCAACCTTCAAAATTACTTCCTGAAAAAGATTATAATCATCTATTTATTTATTTATTTAGATTTTAACCACTGATGCAGTGAATGGGAATTCAGGAGATTATTAGTTCAGTCTCATCTTAAATTTTCTGTGTTATGTATAATTTACTCGGTCTCTCATATTCTCAATTTTTTCATCTATGAAAAAGAAATTATTTCTTTTACCAATCCCTGATCTTTTATGTTTTACTGGAAGTACTGCAGTCAAACTCCAGTAATGGAATTATTGCAGTCAAACTCAAGCAAATGGGATTTTTTCTTTGGGTAGGAAAAGCCTTTCTAGAATAAAAAAAAAAAAAATTAATCACCTCATTGAATTATGGCAAGTGCCAAACGAACTTTGTGATTGCAACAAAATTAAGAATAACTTTATGTTATTTTTCAATTTTGAAATGTATTAATTTGTTGATGCTTGTCTCTTTTTTATGTACTGGTTCTTGGATGTAGAATTCATTTCAGTCCAGAGACCTGGAAGTATTTTCCCTGTTTTACTCTAGAACTGGAATGACATATTGTATAGTGAACTCATGAATGCTGTGAGGGGTTTTGCAGTCACAGCATGTTTTCCTTTTTGACTTTTCTCTTTAGACCATAATCACATTAGAAAAAAATCATATTTATGTTTGCTGACTGTTTTCTTCACATGTTGACACATGGTAACATCCAGGTTTTTTGGCTGTCTTCTCAAAAACTGTTCCACTCTGAAAATGCCCATAGGAAACTTGCCTACAGTGTTTTCCTTATGCTCCAGCTGTCTCAGAAACATCCTTGTCTGATTGAGGAATTAACAAAAAATTGCTCTAGTAACTCAGAGATTACAGACAAGAAAATTAGATAAAGAAATATTAGTATCTCCATAACGTATTTCTGAGTATTATATCACAGAGTCATGGAATCAAAGAAATTGGTTTGGGTTGGAAGGAACCTTAGGGATCATCTCATTCCAGCCCCCTGCCATGGGCAGGGACACCTTCAACTATCCCAGGGTGCTCAGAGCCCCATCCAGCCTGACCTTGGACATCCCCAGGGATGGGGCACCCACAATTTCTCTGGGCAGCCTGTGCCAGGGCCTCACCACCCTCACAATAAAATTTTTTTCCCCATTTCTATGATGCAGAACTTTCTTGTAGCTATTACAATCCCTTAATTATATATAGACAGATCCCCTAACTTGTCACAAATAAACATAGCTAAATATTTATATTTCAGCAATGAATAAAGTTTGCTGAAACTATGTAGTAAAACTATGACAGCTTGTCTGGAAAAGCAGTGTTTTCACAGTGCAATTTAACTTTTCTTTCCCAGAACAGGTTATAGCCAAAATTCTGTTGCTTAAAGTCTTCCTACTGGACTTTCCAATAGGAGAAGCAATAAAAGCAACACTGCAGTTTTGAATAGAATGATATTCAGTGCCATAAAGACATCAAAATCTAGGTCTTCTACTGGTTCCTCTTTCTTGCTTCAGAAATATTCAGGCACCTTTAAGTCTTTTTTTACTGAGATTTACAATGTGACTTGGAGTTTGGCTTTCAATAGTTTATGACACAGGAGCTCTCTTACAATGTGTGTTCTCCATCTTGTAAAACAGAGCGTGGTGAACAAGCCCAGGCAGGAAGAATTTCAGCAGGTAACAAAGCAATCCTTTGCTTCTGGCAAATAAATTTAAATTACAATTTAAAGGGTTGCTTATAGAGCCCCAGTGTTCCGAGGCTGTTCCCTGCTTGAATGGTTCCTGATTAAGGAACACCCACCCTTTTTAGCTTGAGATAATTCCTCATCAGATGGTGTCAGGGCTCTCATCCAGGTGTTCCTGGGAAGGACATACATAACTGCTAAGCAGAAGCACAGCTCTCAGGACTTGTTAGCAGGAATTCTGGCAGTGTTGTGATGGGCTTTGAACTGCTTTTAAGACAGAGTAGGACTGAAGGAGTCTACAGAGATGTGGTCTCTGGCACTGGATGGACCAACTGCTCCACTGTCCTGCTCCTAGAATGCTCCTGCCTGGCTTCAGGCAAAGCTCTGGATGGAGGATGCAGTGGCCCAAGTCTCACACGGCAGGGAGATTTTGTATGGGATAATGGATATGGTTAAAATTTAGGGGAGACCAAGAAATCTAGGGTAAAATGCAGCTGCTGACTGCCTGGATGGAATGTGGTGGACATGCTCCCCACTCAGTGATAATCATCTGCTCAGAGGGACAGAGAGGAGAGTGGAAGGAAGTGGAGAATACGTGACCCCCCTTCATTCACATCCCAGCAGAGAGGGGGAGAACACTGAAGAACTGTCAACCAAGGCACAATCCAAGGGTTCCCCTGCGGAGCCAACAACCACCTCCAACCCTCTCCTCAGGAGCCACCCCATGACCACCCCCCTCCCACTGGGTGTGGCAAGAGGAGTGTACACCAGTCAGAAATAACCTAAACATAAAGAAACCATGTAAAAGTAAGTTGGGGATAGAGGGAAAGCTGAAGAAGACTCCCCCAAAACTGCTAGGGTCAGTTGATGGGGTGAGCCCACCTTCTGCCCCCACAGTGACACCTTGGGTGAGAATAACACCCTACACGTGTTCCACGCTGTTATTAGTACTAGAGCTTGTGCTTGCTTCATATAGATCAGTAGATTGCTCTGAAACTTACTTTTGCAGCCAGACACTACCACCAATGACCATGAACCTTATTAATCTGTCATCATTTGTGTTCATAAAGGGTGTTATTCCATGAACTGTTAGAGTGAGTCCTTTACAGGTGCTGGCAGTTGCCAGCAGCAGAAAACACCTTGTCAGGGCCCGCTGAGGAGTCTTCACTCTGTTGAGTCCTCCCCAAAAAGGGCAGTCAAAGCACCCTCTTGACCTTGTGAATCTGCTCGTGAAGGGTCTCGTTACAAGACACTGATAGGCTGAGGGACACAAGGCTGTCAACTTTCCTGGGGGCACCAACAGGCAAAAATCTAAACTCTCCCTGTCAGGTGATATTTGGCACTGGAGGTGGTGGTGGTTTCACAGGTCAGAGATGCACCTCAGATTAAAAGTTGAGTTGCCAAGTGAAGGAGCTACAGGAGGAGGTGGAAGGCTGTAATCTATCCATGCTTTCAGTGTGAGTTTTTTGGACCAGGACACCTCAGATCTGAGGTCTTTCCAAGTATCTGTTATTCTTTATTATCCCCCACGTTGTGCTTCTCAGTCTTCCTGGAGAACCTTTGTCTTTCCCGCTGCACTTAGATTTAATTACAAACAATGGGTGGCAAGTCAGAAACAATATGCTGGGCTAATAAATTGCCTGTGCAGGAATCGTGTTGCCTATTAGGAAAGCTCTGAGAACACTGAGGAGGGGCACAGGTTAAGAGACAGGAAACATTTCACACTGTCATCACCTGCAAAGTTATTACACTGCTGGACACCTACAAATGACAGTCTGAAATATTTGCATGGTAATGTTTCGATGTATATTCACACATATCCCAAGTACCCAGTGGGCCACGTGCTCTTAAACTGAAGTTAAGCAGGTATTTATCTATATTTCTTACATTCTTTGAAATGTCCTTTATCTAATTTTTTCTTTTAATTTGTTTATTTAGCTGCTTAGCAGCACACAAACAAACATGCACACACAGATTCATATGCCACTGAACCTCTCTTTTCATCTGAATTTTGAAGCTATTGAGCTGATCCTCACAGCTTGGTCCTTAAGGACCAGTTCCTCATACAAATTCACCAGCTGTAATTCAAAGAAACATGTAAGGTTAAAGAGGAAATACTATCTTTGCTGTCACAGAGGGAGGAAAATGCCTCTCATTCATTTCACTGACTATAAAGCATTTGTTCCCTGATGTTATTTTCAAGTCTGGTAAAACATATATTTATCAGAGTTTAAACCAACAGAAGTATAAGAAATCAGCAGGAATCCCATTTAACCTCATTTATTGGCACCCTCACCAGAGGTATTAGGCACATTGAGCACTAATGAATTATTTAAGATAGCACTAGATGTTTAATGCTTGGAATTGTGGGCAAACAGCCAAATAGATGTCTTTCAGAATTTTTCTCTTCTAATAGGAGCCCCAGGATATTTTAGCTAATACATGTCTGCGTTCTCACAGGTCTGCTGTTTGTACAACAGAATCCAACTCTGAAGCTAAATATGGGCATCCCAGGAAAGAAATGGGCATCCTGTAGTGAAGAAACAGGGCTGAAAGACGTGCAGAGACAGAGATTACTCCAGGTCTGCCCAAATGTGCTCCATATTTTTGTCACTGATTGAATTTCTCTGCTGCTGGAGGTGGTGGGGGTGGTGGCAGAATGGAGGTTTGCAGGAGCTGGAGGATAGAAAGGTTTTAACAGTCCAGTAAGGAGAAAATAAATATGAATTAGAACTACTACCTGTAATCCAAAATTGCACCATTTACCTGAAGCTTGTATTCCAGATCTATTTGTACTGAAACCAAGCCACAGGGTTGAAATTACTCTCCAGGTACTGAGAGACATCAAAGCTCTGTAGTCAGCCATGAAGTACCACTGTCTAACCTCAAAAATAATATGGCTCAAACCCTATCTGGAAGAACATATCCAGTAAGCAGAGAGGATTAAATCATCTCCACCTCTACAGTTTTGCAAGAATAAATTCTCTCTTCAGTTCTTCTTTCTGTCCTCTCAAACTGCACACAGTCCTGAAGAAAACAGATCAGAAATAGACTCAGGTGCCAGTAAAAATCGGTGAAAAGATGTGATCAGCTGAGACAACAACAAAAAAGAAACAAAACCCAAAACAACCACTCTCCAGCAGAAGCTAAACCCTCAAAGGGAAATCATGAAAAAGTAGAAAACACTTTGGAAAGTTCAGCTTTGCCTTGTGTATAACCACCACTGGTTATTTCAGTCTGCTGTTTAGGGTGAATCCTGATTCCTTAACATATCTTTCTATAGAAAAGTGACTTAGGAGTTTACCTTTAAAGTTTTTATGCTAGTGCCTAAATGCTTAGTACAAATATGACTTCACACACACACAAAAACAAAGAAACAAACAAACAAACAAACAAAATCAAAGTATTCACATCAGAGGCAGATTAAAGGCAGCGTTATTTTGACAGTGTTTGATCAGTTTGGGTAGCAGGTGGTTTCTGGATGACTTCAGGGTATGAAGATTATGATCTGAGTACCTAAATGTTATAAATACCAGTCTAAAAAAGAAGCTAATGGGATAGAAATTAAAACCATAAGTAATTATTGGTTCTGATTATTAAGTGCACTATAATGGAAATAATGAGAAAAGTCAATGCTGATATCCTTTAAGGAAGGGACTGCTTTCCCCTGGGTTGGACAGGAAGGTCCAGAAGTCATTACTAGGTCTGCTAAATCCAAAATAGATTAAGTTTCCAAGAGTATTCTGTAAAACTGCGTTTTGGGCAGAGTTTGGATCCCGGAGTTCAGTTCTGCTCCTGAAGAATCCACAATAAAAATTTCCATTGATTCGAGAAGACCATGAGAGATCAGAGATTTTTTTTTCTTTGCTCCTATTTGATGTCACACAGGCATTTGTATTGTTTTTCAGACAATCAGAAGCACACTTCAGGAATGAATGCTTGTGCCTGTAGTGCCTTTTCTCCCAGCCCTGCTTGCCCTGAGTCTCATGACAGCAATAGCTGTCACACAGGCACTTACATTAAGTACCATGTTGACATTAAAGGAATTGGGAAAAGTGCCCTAAAGAGTATTCCCCTCCCAACACTCCTCCCAGCAGAAGGTAACATTTACTCCTCAGCCTGGGATAAATTACCATATTAATTATTCAAAATATTTAATACCATCAAACAGGAATGAATTTACCAGATGCAATCAAAAGCCAGACACAAGAAATCAATGGAGTTTAAAGGCCTCAGCTCTCCATGAATAATTAACTGGGTGTTCTCCTGAAGTGCAGGTAGTGGAGAGGATATTAATTGCCTGAGGAGGGAGGAGAGGAGGTCAGGCCAAATTGCAGCTCCAACTAAGAGTGACTTCTCCCTACTTCAAAACTGCATACCTATGATAATGCCAATACTTAAGGGAATCCTTTAGGAGTGTGATGGACTGACAAAGAGCTCTGGGAACAGGAGGCAGCTCTGCAAACCACCTGTGCTTTGAGCCAGTGGAGCAAATCTGCCATGCTCTGGTAACTTCGCTGCAACACCAGTGCAGGGGAATCTTTTTTTATTTTGGGAGATGCTGCCACCACAAAACTCTGTTGGTCAGGGAATGTACCTCTTAATACCTGGGCGAATCTGTGCAGTGTAATAAATCCAGACTAATTCATCAGGTAGATAATACAGTGGTGATCGACAGGACAGAGCTCAGCCTCTCTTATTCCTCTTTCCCTGGTTATCACCCCCATACTTGTTGCGCTACAGAAATCAGAGGTTTCTTCACGTCCTTTTCCTTGACATTTCCTATTTATAGATTGTATTAATATATTCCTATTAGACAGCATGTGGCAGGTTCTCTTTGCTGTCTCAGAGGTCAGAAGATGGGTAGCTCAGAGTCTGCTTGCATAAAAAAGCTGTAGAGGCTTAACTCTCTCAGTCGTGGCTTATCCCCACAGAAACAATGTGGTGAAACGGATTTTGGAAATACAAAGTGAAATCTGCAACACAAGTCTACAGAAAGCATATCTAGAGTAGAATATGTTTTTTTGCTTTCAGTGGTCTGGGGAGAGAGAACTCTCCAGCTGAGTGGTTAACAAAATTTGCTTAATTTAACCTTCCTTTTGACTCTGGCTTGCCTTGACAGTTAATGTAGTTAAATCCAGGTAGACCCTAGAAACAATTCAGTTGCAGGGAGTGAAATTCCAGTTCTGGCCTTTTCTGTCTCAGTGTTCTCCCAGTGAAATGTCAGTCAGAGACCACTTTGGCTGCTCTCACTGCAAGACCTGTGAATTCTATGTTTTGATGTCTTGCATTGGCTCTCTGGTCCCAGTGGGGTCTTGGCAGTGGGGACTTCAGAGTGGCCTCTGTGAGGCGGAGCCAGAGCTGCCCAGTGTCAGACATGGTTGTTTCTGCCCTTTATCTTGACCTTTCCTCATGTGGACAGTGAGGTGATGTTGGCAGCTGGCCATGGCTAAGGTGGGTTGAACCTGTCACTCCATTCCAGCAGCTCCTCCTCCTCCTTCTCCTCCTCCTCCTCTGGCCTTGGTGTTCTCAGGGCTCTTCCTCACACTTTTCCCTCACTCCTCATGCAGTGGTTTTGCCTTTTATTCGAATATCTTTTCCCCCTGGCACCCCCAGTTTTGCTGAGGGGCTCAGCTGTATCCTGTGGTGGGGCTGTTGGAGCTGGCTGGGACCAGCAGAGGAGGTCTCAGGGGGATGCTCTGACCAGTGATCTGGGAAAAGGGTGAATAAGACCTGTCACAGAAGCCTTTGAATCAGGCACCTCTGTCTAGACAGACATAATTCCTTTCCTCCCCGGCCTAACAAATCCAGAGCGAAGCAGAAGCACCGTGTGGGAAAGAGGACATTCCCAAGGTAACGAATGGTGCTAAGCTGGTGGGAAGGTGGAAGTACACACATACACACACTCTTTTCATCCTCTGGTTCTTTCTCATACTGATTTTTAAGGCTCAAAAGCATGTTGTGTGGTGGGTGCCTTCAGCCCTTTCTGTGAACGAGGAGTGACAACCCCTCGTCTGAGGAGACAAGGTGCAAACTCCGAAATGAGTGTTCCCTCTTGGCTGATTCCTGTCTGATGCTCACTTACTGCTTGTCACCAAGTCCTGCTTCGTTCCTTCCCTTTCTGCTCTTCAGCTTTCTGCTTCCAGTCCTCTCTTACTCCTTTGCACGCTGATCACAAATCATTTCACCACGAGCTGAGGGAAAGGGGAAAAATTAAGCAGAAGAAACAAAAGTCTGTGAGATGATAAAGCATGAACACCATGCTCTCAGCCTGACTTGCTGTGGAGTGTCACAGCTGTTCAAAGAATCATCAGGAATACATTCCTTTGGGATCAGTTGCTGGAGTGCAATGTCTCCAAAATATTTTAAAATAGAAAAAAAATCCAGAGCTCAGAACTGGAGCAAAAACACCATCAGAGTAAAACACCATCATTCTTTCCTATAAACTAGAGGATATGCAATTAAAAAAAACCTAAGCCAAGAGAGTAAATATGGCAGGATGAGCTGAAATTGTGTGACAATACTGGAAATAAATCAACCATGGGATTTTCATAGAATCATAGAAGCACAGAAGGGTTTGGTTGGAAGGGGCCTTGAGGATCGTCTTGTTCCAACCCCATGCCATGGGCAGGGCCACTTTTCACTAGACCAAGTTGCTCAGAGCCCCATTTAACCTGCCCTTGAAGCCTTCCAGGGATTTTCTATGTTAATAATTTCTAGTGGGGTTCAGGAGAGCTTTCCTTGGGCTCTTAGACCTATTTGATAGTGGGTAGCTCTGTTAAAATCAAGTTAATTCTTCTGTGTATGCTCATTGCACACACTGCTGACAGTGATCCTGTGAACCTTGCAGTGTGTCCTGGGGAAGGGCATGAAGGTCAAGGTTCTTCACACCCTGTGCAGTGACAAGAAAGAAAAGGAAAAATCCTTTCCCTCCCCAGATGAGCTGAGGCATTTATGGGAGAGCTGAAAATAGCCTTTTTGCATGAACAATGATTGGCTTTTCATTTTTCCTTAGGGAGAGAATCAATTTTATGTGAAAATGCATCAGGTTCTCCTCAGACAAAATACAGTTTCTAAGAACAATTTTGAATCAATATGAATTTTCTCTTTTGTCAAATGATTACATGGGGGGAAACTAAAGATGGTTTTCAGATCTACTTTTGTGATTGGTTTTTGCAAGAGTCCCTGATGGAGGGAAAGGGATGTGGGCCATGATTTATTAGCACAATAGCCTCACAAAAACTGAATTGGATGTTATTGTGCTGAGTGCCACACAAAAATGTTAAAAATATCAGTTGGAAACATATAACTCTGTGTTTCTGAACACCACTTTGTCCAAGTCCTGCTAAGAAACAAAAAGGAAATGATTATATGGACATTATTTTTCATAATACATAGTAATTTGTATAGTTTTACAGAATGTTAGTGGGTCAAGAAGAATGAACATTTATTATTAATAATAACACAATTATGTAGAACAAGAATAATATCTCAAATTATTCATAGAACCATAATTTACCAAGGCCTAATAAACACAGAGATGGGACCTCTGGCTCAGGGAGTCCATGAGCTCCAAATTACTGGAGTGTGGGAGAGGTTTTTGAGAAAATATCATGGCATACTTGGCATCCTCTAAGCATCCACATTAGATTGTTACTTGGTCTGACCCAGTCAAGCTGGTTTTATATTCTGTACACTTTAAAATCTCATTTCTAATTGTGTCTTATCAAGCCTAACTTATAGATTGTCTGACAGCTGCCTTCCCTGTCTTCATTTTCTCATTATAACACCTCAAATCTCTGGCCATGACCCAGAATTTTACATTTCTGTTTGCTGTAAAAATGATGAATTCTAAATGGAATGGCATCCCAACTATTGTACTCTCCTGGGAAGATCTGTCCAAACTGTAAGGCCCCAAACACCAGTTTTCCTTCCCTGTAACTGGAGCCAAAGGTAGAGACAGGTAGGACTTGAGAGGTCATGTTATGATTCAAGAGTTTTCAGCATCGAGGCTCTCAGATAATAAAAGCATCTGTATTCTGGTGATGCTGCTTGATAATGAGTTCACTTCTCAGAGAAACTCATTCTTCTAGGAGGTGATTAGATGAAATCAAATCCCATCTTCCCATCAGAAGTGATTTTCCTTTCTACCAAGGCAGTCCATGAATTTAATAATTCCAGCACAAACACAGGCAAAAGAAATATTTGCATGTTCCTCCCTGTCCATGGGCTTGTGGCTCCTGTGTGGTCCATGAGGACAGCGGCATCAATGAGCAAACTTAATACTCTTATATTAAATTTGTCACTCCTTGAAAGGAACTCTGACTGTTTTTCAGGCAAAATATCATAACCAACAGAATATTATCCCTGTGCACCTTCATATTCAGTTTCTAGTAAAAGAATAGAAAGTGCCAGTAAAAGATTTCCACAGCTGATTCTGCTGTTCCACTCCTGGATGAATAACCTAAGAATTACAAATTATATGATGCCACTGAGAGAGACCCAGACAAGAGTTTATGGATGCATTTTTAGGCTCAGCAGAAAGAACAGTAAAGA
>NW_020957153.1:12252-14600 GCF_003031625.1 Empidonax traillii | reverse complement strand
AAAAAAAAAAAAAAAAAAAAAAAAGCCATCCTGGGGAAAAAGGAAACCACATGTGAGTGCACCATTAGTAAAGAAAAAGAATAAGGGAAGTGCTCAGTGGGCTCAAATCACTCTGTGGCATGGAAAAAAATGTTAGAAAGGCAAGAGTGTGCCTTCTTATGTGTTATCAGTCTCCATAAAAAAGTCAACCTTGAGCAGTGACTACTTCAATAAACACCACTATGAAAAAGGAAACTCACAGATTATAATAGGAAAAGAACACTAAAAATAGAAAAGAAAGATTCAGCCCCTTGCAAAAATCCAAGAGAACAACAACACTGAGCAGACAATGTCTAAGCAAACAGGGTGACAGGGAGATGGACTTGTCAAGAATAACCCAATGTAGTTTCATCGTATGGAGAGATAATAAACACTGTGGAGTGTTGTGAAGGGGGGAAAAGCCTTCGGTACTTGTCTGCAGTGCAGCTTTGTAGCTGTGTGACAAGACAATCCCATCAGTAAGACGGAGGAACGTTAGAGAAACAAAATCACTCGGAGGGAAGGCAAACCTGACAACAACTTCTGTCCAGGGCACGTAACAAAGTTGTGCTGACAATTGAAGGGTTGTATCAAACAAGGTTTTTGAGACATCAGTGCTGGGTAGAGCTGCCATCAATGGGTAGTGGAACTGAGATTAATTTGATTAATGACAACTGTGGGAGGACTATTATTGCAGGACATAGTGATAAGTATCGACTGATGTGAGAAATAGTTCAAAAATTGTGGCTGCATCCTTTTCTAGGTTGGCATTTATCCTCAATTTTGGTAAAACTAACTGCTAAAAATGCAAGCTAGGGAACACTTGGAAAAGCAGGAGTTGTTCTGCAAAGGGTGTAGGGATTATAGTAGATCTAAGGCCAAATACAAGTAAAATATTTCAACCTCTGAAAACAAACAAACAACAACACAAACAACCCAAGTATTTTACTGGTATATGTGATAAGAACCAGAACTTGCAAATGACTTGTTGGTTTGTTGAGCGCTCTTTAAAATAATCTCAAATACTGAACCAGTCTTTTTTACTCTTCTTCTTTTAAGACACATAATAAAAAAAATGAAGATATGACAGGAAACTGCACTGAGTGATTTGAGACAGGTCATTAGTGGGCACTGTGTAAACTTTTACAGAGACATTTAGGAGGCCCCTTTAGTACTGTTTAGGGGGTTATCAAATCCAGTAGCCCAAAGGAGGTGAGACTTTCCCCTATGTCCAGCCAGTACTGAGCACGTATTTCCAGTAGGCACATACACAGTTTGTAAATACATATAAACTGTGATCCCACAGATCCAGCAGGACAGACACATCCTCACTACCATCCTTGTCCTCATTTGGCAGCTCAGGGTTAAGGTAAGAAGGATATTTATTTATTCATTTAATTAGTTTCATGTAGATGCACCTACATCTGTATTAAACACATATACCTGTGGAGAATGTGGATCCAACTCCCCTGGATCACAGTTTTCCCAGTTTCTGGTACATGGAGAGAACAGCCCTTGGGGCCACAGTTTCACTGCAGCTGCTGGTGTAGAATCCTCTGCACACAACAAAAACACACACACACACACACAGAGGGTGAGTTGTGCTGTAACACAGACACATCTTTCTACCCCCTTACCCTTCTATTTTTCAATTCTTGTTCCTTCCCAGATCTCCCAGACTTACTCCTTCCTCTTTCACTGCTTTCTCCTCCAGCATCCTGTAATAATCCCCATGTAATCCCAAATTACTCTTCTTCTTCTTCCCATAATATTTTCCCTACTCCCAAGGCAAGTGACCCCTCAGCCTGTGAGTGGACTCTCTACCTCGACCCCCTGAGTGGGTGTCCCCACACCCACGGGGCTGAGGCTGTCCCTGACCCATCCCCTGAGGCCTCCCCCACTGCCCTTTTCCCTCCTGGCTCCTCTGTGTCCTGTGACAATCCTGGGAGCTGCCAGGGCAGGGTCTTTTTTAGGGTCATCCACCCCCATTTTCTCCGCTCTGGTCTTTTGTGGGTGTGAAGATTAACATTTTAAGGAGTTACCCAACAATACCAACTAAATGTTCACATGCATTTACATGTGTCCTGATTAGAGCCCAAAATCAGATTTTTATAGAGAAACAAAAAACCAAAAAACAACAACAACAACAAAATTATCTTTACCACTTATTTTTGGAAATAGTTTAAAAAAAGAAAAAAGGCTTTGAATTGCCAGCTGTTAAAGACTGTGCAGATGTTGGAAACAGCTGGCAATCCACTACCCTACTGCACACAGAAATCTCAACCAACTGTTAGTTTTTCATCCTGCACAGCTCATACTTTTGCTGCAGT
>NW_020957153.1:7777-12199 GCF_003031625.1 Empidonax traillii | reverse complement strand
ATTATCTTTACCACTTATTTTTGGAAATAGTTTAAAAAAAGAAAAAAGGCTTTGAATTGCCAGCTGTTAAAGACTGTGCAGATGTTGGAAACAGCTGGCAATCCACTACCCTACTGCACACAGAAATCTCAACCAACTGTTAGTTTTTCATCCTGCACAGCTCATACTTTTGCTGCAGTAAGATATAGGTGCAAAATAGCTCTTTGTGATTGCCGTGTTCCCCTCGATGCCCACAGTGCATCCTGTTTGCCCTTCCTCTGTCCTGCCTGGTCCATCTCTCCCTGGTGCCATTTCTCTGGCATCTGTGGCTCTGTAAAGTCTGTGGGACAGCACTTCCAAGAGAACTTTTGTGTCTCATGAATCACAGCAGTGAACATGTAAAAACCTGGAAAAATCCATCCAGCATCACTCTTCAGCCTTCCAGGACCATCAAGCCAGCAATTCTGAGCAGTGTCATGGAATGACAGAATGGTTTGGGTTGGAAGGGACCTTAAAGAACACCCAGTTCCACCCCCCTGCCATGGGCAGGGACACCTCCCACTAGCCCAGGTTGCTCCAAACCCTGTCCAACCTGGCCTTGGACACTCCCAGGGATGGGACAGTCACAGCCTCTCTGGGCAACCTGTGCCACGGCTTCCTCACCCTCCCAGGGAATAATTTCCTCCTAATATCCAATCTCAACCTAACTTCTTTCAGAGGAAAGCCATTCCCCCTTGTCCTATCACTCCATGCCCTTGTAAAAAGCCCCTCTCCCTCTCTCTTGCATCCCCTCTAAGTGCTGGAAGGGGCTCTAAGGTTTCCCTGGAGCCTTCACGTCCCCAGGATGAGCAACCTCAGCTCTCTCAGCCTGTCAAGTAGACTGTCTGACAATCCAGAGGGTATCCTTGTAGGTTTTAAAAACCTACTGAATACCTCCCCAGTGCCATTTAAATTCTCCCAAGCAGAGAAACACCGTGCCAACAGTATCCTCTGGAGTTCCCTTCCACCCAGAGTTTGGGGGGAAAGAGAACTGCTTAGCTCAGGAGTGCTTTTCACAGAGGAGAGTGCAGAGCTGGGTCGAACTGGATACGTTTCTGATCACAAGGGAAGAAGTGTTGCAAGGTTAGGGCTTCATTATATTGTCTAGGACACGTCATGTCAGCGATTTGTATCGAAGTATTGAGTCTCCTCCATCCCTCCTCAGGAGGGCAAAGCCTCCTCTGGTCGCACGCAACGTCAGAGCTCAGTGGAAGCTGTCTGTGATTTGCTTCTCAAGGGCAGGAGGGGTTGCCTGGCAGAGCAGCCCTCCCAGAACTAATTCAGCAGATGTTTAATGCACTTAAATATATATGAATTTACCAGGAGCTGACAGTGCAGTCGCACCAGGCTCAGCCCTCACAAAGGCACTCGGTGTCCTTTAGCAGCAGAGAAGCCAAGTCAGGAGAAATTCCTGGGCAAGATTGTCCCTCTGAGCATCCTCTCCAACTGCTTTGACTTATCACCAGCTAATTGCTCAACACAGAAAAGTGGCTTGTCATTGTCATTGTAGCTCTGCTAGGAAATGTGGAGAGAAACGATTCCTTCTGAACCTCTGAAAAGTAACATCTAAAGCAAAGAGAGAAGCCAGAAACCCAAAGTGCCTGGGAACAAACCTCAGCAATAACAAGTGTGCTGGAAAAAGCAATAAAATCCATCAAAGTTATATTTGGCATTTCCTTGGCTTGAGTTATTTGCAGAGAACCTATCCTCTGATCCCTGGATTTTCTGGTTTTAATTTGCCACCACTGCCATTGTCTTTCTACTCCTGTGCCTTTGCTTCCACAAGAATTCAACCTTCAGGAGTCCTGTGTGAATAGAATCACACTAATTACTGTCACTGGAAGTACCAATGTTTCATTATTTTCTCCCCTTTTGTCTCTGCAATCTCTTGGCATTTTTTTACGTGGCAAGTTTGTGACAGGTACAAAACTGTCTCGAAGTACTGAAACATATTGCACATCTTTGTCACATCCTGCAGTTCCCACATACCTTTTTTGCCCCAACCAAATTCGTATTTGGCTGCACTAATTACACCCAGTTCTAAAAATGTGATCTGATTTTTCTGGGAAATCGAGCACCATCCTGAGAAACTCCCCTGCTTTTGCCATCCATGTTTTACACAGGCAAATAGGCTTCTCTTCTAATTAGGAAGTAATTATTGGACAAATCTGGGCATTAACCAAGCATGATGACGGAACATATTGGAGATTTAGCTGGGATTCAGTTACATTTCTTTGTAGTAGCTTGTCTGGGTCTATAATTTGGATTTGTGCTGACAGCAGTGTTGATAACACGGGGATGCTCTGGTTAATGCTGAGCAGGGTTCACACAACATCAAACCCTCTCCTGTTTCCCCCAGTCCTGCCAGAGAGGAGGTGGTGGCTACACAAGGGGCTGGGAGTGAAGAAAATGTATAATAATAAAAAAGGAAATACTATCATGGTCTTTAGTACAAGGATGCAGACAAGTGTTTTTTGAGTTCCAATAATATTATGCAACATTGTGAGTTCAGTGTCCCAGGAAAACTTTTTGCTCTCTCCAGAGTACTACAGATGGGATTCTAGGGTAATATATTTTTTTTGTGGAAATAAAAAAACCACACATTTGAGCTTATCAGATGTAATTACAGATGTACATGTGATTAAAAAAAAAAAAAAAAAGAAAAATTATCCACCAATAAGCCTGACTGAAACGTTGAGCTCTTTGCATACCTGGAGCTCACCCTTGAAATGTGAACATTACGAAGCTTTTATTTACACAGGGATTCTGCTACCCATCAAATAACAACAAAAGACTTGAGGATGTAACTGTGGAGTCACCTGAGATTTTAAAATTTTCTTCTGATGCCTCTTTGGCTGAGAGACGGAAAGAAGAACCAACTGTGAATATCAGGTAAATTCACCTGAAAATCAGGTGAATCGATCAGACCCGTTTATGTCTAATTGCTAATGACAGGTTTGCCAACAAAAGTTGCAGCTTGAATTCAACTGTTGCAAAGTATTTAGGAGTGGTACAGAGAATCCAGAGAGGTTGTTTTGAGCCTCTACCTCTCCAAACCGTGGCATTTGAGCTGCCTGCAGAGAATGAGCACAGAGGGCATTGGTCTCGCTTTCCAACATAACCTTTTCCTGTTTCTTTTCACTGAAAAACAAAATCACAGTTGCAACTGGGATAAAATCCTGCTTGGTGCAACCAGTGCAGGTCCCTGGTGTTTTTCTGGCAGAGAAAAATCACCCCATCTCAGAAAGCCAAAGGAGACCTTGAAGTTCAGGTTTTGGTGTTCCTCTAGACCTCCAGTGACCTGATCTGAGGCAGCCCTGCTGAGACAGGATGCCCAAACATCTCCTGCTGGCAAAGTTATCACTCCATTTGGAATCAGTATCTTTGGAAAAAATGTTACTTCGGTCAGACTATGGTGGACAGACCCAGCAGCAGATCTGACAAATCTGGCAAACCGTAAATGATCTGTGGGATGAAACCTTTGGTTGCTGCGTGGTCCTTCCAGCACCATTTATTCAGTTATCCAGCACACCCTGATTCCTAAATTCACATTTTGGCTGATACTATAGTGGAAAATCAGTCTGTACTTCCCATGCCAGTATCTGGAGGAATTCTCCAGCCTTCAGAGAACTCTGAATGACAAGAATAATATGGCAGCACAAGGCAAGAAAACACGTGATTTGCTGAAAAGAGGAAAAGAAATGACTGAACAGTGAGAACAATAAACTGTGAAAGAGATATTAAATCAGTGTAAATGTGTAAGAACAGGCTCCTAGATCTACCACTGCAGTCTAATCGGTTCTCCTGTCACAGGTGGTGCTTCGTGTCCTTCCTACATAGACAAGCCTCACCAGGAGAAACACCTGAGCCAAAAATTCCTACTGATAAATCCTCTGCAGTTCTTTTGCTCTTGAGGTAACTGAGGGACTGAGCAGGGGGAGAGACAATTCACTCTGCTGCCTGTAGGAATGGCTTAAAAGGCAGATAAAATACCAAATAATGGAGCTTATCTGTTGGGAAGTGCCATGAATAAAACATGTTTTGCTGTCTGTATGCATTTCTCCTGGCTGCCCTTCAGCAAAAGATCCCTGTTACACATCACAATTTGGAGAGTATTAAAAAGGACCTGGGCGACCTTGTTCTGCCAGGGTAGCAGCAGACAATCCTTCCCTAAAATAAGACAAGACTATTTCTGACCCCTGGGCCCAAGTTCAAAGGCAGAGACGTTCAAGCACATTTAAGCTGACAATTGCTATCTGAATAAATAAACCCTTAAAATTAATGGGACTTAATAACAATCAGATTTATGAATATATATTTCCTACTGAACACTCTTGTGGTTCTGGACCCTGTTTTGAAGGCTTTCCTATGCTGCCCACCCCTGAAATCCTGTTCATTTAATTT
>NW_020957153.1:3196-7166 GCF_003031625.1 Empidonax traillii | reverse complement strand
GCCCAAGTTCAAAGGCAGAGACGTTCAAGCACATTTAAGCTGACAATTGCTATCTGAATAAATAAACCCTTAAAATTAATGGGACTTAATAACAATCAGATTTATGAATATATATTTCCTACTGAACACTCTTGTGGTTCTGGACCCTGTTTTGAAGGCTTTCCTATGCTGCCCACCCCTGAAATCCTGTTCATTTAATTTCTGGTCACATTATTTCCATGGAACAGAAAACAAAAAAAATATTAAAAGCATTGAAATGTTGGAGAATGGTTTTGGAATTGCTTCAAGCTGAAGCAGGGTGGATTTAGATTGGATATTAGGAAGAAATTCTTTACTGTGGGAATGGTGAGGCACTGGAACAAGTTACCCAGAGAAGTTGTAGATGTGCTGTCATCCAGTTCCAACCCCCTGCCGTGGGCAGGGACACTTTCCACTATTCCAGGTTGCTCCAAGCCCCATCCAACCTGTCCTTGAACACTTCCAGGGAAGCATCCTCTCGTTTTCAAAATAACTTATTCCTTTAGTTGTAAGTCTCATCTCTTCTGTGGAAGGCTTAGATTTTTCCTACATCCTTACTGATTTTTTTTTGACAGAATGGAATAAGGCTTAGAACTCTTTTCAAACATCTGTTTTAACTTCTCATGTCCCAGAAGAAAAGTCAAGGAACATGTACAGGAAGAGGACAAGTTTCCCTGGCCCCATCTCTTGTGTTTCTTACCCTGGATGGCACTCGGGTACCTGGGGCTGGTGGCAAACAACAAGTTTAAAACATCACCCAGGATTTTCTGTCATAGTCTAAGGACCAGAAAATTATGGAGAGTTCACAGCACAACTGTGGAGGAAGCTGGAACATCCTAAGACGTGGTTTGTCTTCATCAGCTTGATTTGTTTTGAATATTTGATGAGTTATTCAAGGGAGAGTTAAAACTCCCTGAAATTTCTAGAGGCTGACAATGTTCCATGGCTTTTTTTCTTTTTTTTTTTTTTTTTTTTTTTTTTTTTTTTTTTTTTTTTTTTTTTTTTTTTTTTTTTTTTTTTTTTTTTTTTTTTTTTTTTCTGGAAAAAATCTGAAGATTTTCACAGGGTTTTTTTGTTTGTTTTTACTTTTGTTTATTGTTTTGGGGTCTTTTTTGAAGAGGGGGTTGGAGGGTATTTTTAGTTTTTTGTTGGGTTACTTTGCCTGTCTCTTTTTTTCTAGGAAAATAATAAAAAGATCTCATTTTATGAATGAGAATAAACATGTTTTTATCCAGCATTACACTAGTTTGATGTTTGGCCCTCTCTTCTGCAGGCTGAAGAAATTATACACCATGAAGGAGGAAGGCAGAACATTTGTTTGTTTATTTATTCACTTATTGATTGTGGGGTTTGTACTCCCGTGGGCAAAAGAGGTCACCAAATTTACAGCATGGGAAAGACAGAGGGAGAGAAATAATATTTACCATATATATGGATTTAAACTGAAAGAAAATAAATTTAGATTAGGTGTAGGGAAGAAATTCTTCCCTGTGAGGGTGGGGAGGCCCTGGCACAGGTTGCCCAGAGAAGCTGTGGCTGCCCCATCCCTGGAAGTGTTCAAGTTGGAATTAGAAGATCTTTAAGGTCCCTCCAACCCAAACCATCCTATATATACTGAAATATATACTAAGACTGAAAAAAACCCAGCCCATGGCAGCAAACCACCTTAAAAGTAACACCCATGAGAAATCATTCAATCTTTTATATAACCCAGGAGTAGCTGTTGATGTTGGGACAACAAACCAGTTAATTTAATAACTCAGAGTGTCTTCAAATGAAGAACAGTGCCTTACAATGTTCCTAATGCATTTAGGGACTGCAAGGCTGAGCCAGCTCAATCCTCTTTATCTATTTGTACATTTATGATCATATAAAACCCAAACACACGGCGTGGTTTTGCTCCCCAGAAACTACTACAGCAGGTTTCTTTATTTGTTATTTTTGCTGTGAAAGTTTTACAAAGGAAAGGCTCTGTTTGGGACTTCTCAGGTAGGAAATAAATATGTCAAACATTAAAAATGTTCTCTATAAGCATTCATTTCGTCAGAGGTAACTTCCAAAGATGGTATAAGATTCTAAATATATATTTGGAAGCATATGAGACATGTGGTTTGTAAAATATGAAAATGGTGGGGATCACATGAGGTAGAGTGTTTGAAAAAAAAAGAAACACTAAAAAAAAGATGTAGGGAGCTTTTCAGAAAAAAAAATTAGTATATTTCATTATGAAAAATAATTAGCCCAACCAGTGTGATGGGCTGCTTTGCTTTTCTACAAACACTTTTGATGTCTTTCATTGTGTTAGTGTCTTTTATCATGAAATATTTGAGCTGGAGATGAACAATCAGACCCAAAATTATTTATTTTGCTTTTTGTGCAGGGGAAAAGTGTGAGGAAGTGGTGGATTTGGGTGGTTTTTTCCCCCTACCTTTGTCCACCAAGCCAGAAATTCCATTAGCTGCACATTGGAGTCAGGCAGTGGCTCGGGAGAAATCCCTTCACCTTCTCTGCTTCTGCTTCTTAATCTCCCAGGGCTGTAAGTTCTTGGGATCAGAGCTGATTTGTTCAGCATTTGTACCATTCCCTGAAGAAATGGGTCCCTAATCTCAAGAAGAATCTTTAACTGCTTCTATAACAAAAATAGTAAAATAGTAAGAGTAACAATAATAACCACAGGGCTGGGAATGAAACTTGGTCAGGAGGATTCACTCAGTGTCACCTGCCAGTTGACCTTTATCTCAAACAGAGACAGATTTATATATATATATATATATATATATATTCTCATTCTTATTGCTGTGAGGCACAGCTGATAGGTGAAAGCTGCTGCTGGAAAAGCCACTCATTAAATTGCAATTTCAATGTGTTGACATTTCAATGGGAGGTTTGCTCCCTGTGTGCCTCAGCAGTTTAGGTTTGCAAAATATCAGGCAGGGCTTTGTAAGCTCGGCTGTGTCAACTGCTGGTGCTTTGCAGCAGCAGAAAATTGAGGGTGAGCTGGGTGACTGAGGGTTGCTGTAAGGCCCTGCATTTTATTAGTCTTCAAGTGAATAGAATTCTATTCAAGGGAATAGAATTAAATTCTAATATATGCCTCTGATCAGAATATCCCGTGAATTTTGGGAGGATGAGGGTGCAGACCTGCTGCCACAGAGAGAAAGGACTTCTCACACAACTGGTAAATGTACCCTAAATAATGGGATGCTTTAATTAATTTTCTGAGTTAGAAACTCAGTTCCTGTCCTGGAGATGGGCAAGTAATAAGGACAAAGAGAGAATCAAACTTTGGGCAGCCTTGGATCAACTTCTGCTTGACTCTACAGAGGGGGAAGGTTAGAATCTACTTTGGGAGGGTGTAGTGGAGGGGTTACACTTGCAGTGACTGATGGAGCCAAGAGCACAACCTTCATCCCTGCCAGTGTGGCAGATATTGAGCCAAGCTCTACTCCAGTCTGTGTGATTACAAACCAAGACCCTTCCATTAAAATTAACATTAAAAATCACTATGATCCAAGATGGCAAATGCCCCAACATCCCTGAATATGGGAATGAGGCTTCCTGACGTTTGCCCACTTCTTGTTCAATGTTCTCCATTGATCTTTTTCTGAATAGCAGGTTCCAGAGCATCTTGCAGTTTCTGCACAGAGCTGGAAACAGATTGTTTCCCAAAGACTCTCTCTAACCTTGATGGCAGCAGCTCCAGGGCACAGAAGCAAAACTCTTTTAAATTAAAGTTGCAAGGAGTCCTATTAACAAGCATATGATTACAGTACAAATTGCCCTGAATAATTCAGAGAGTCCTATCCAAAGTTTGATGGTAATCACAGCCTGGGAGAATATTATTAAAAATGAACCCTTCTGTCTGGGAAAAGAGTTGGTTTTCTTCTATTTTCCCTTCCCTTCCCTTCCCTTCCCTTCCCTTCCCTTCCCTTCCCTTCCCTTCCCTTCCCTT
>NW_020957153.1:0-2528 GCF_003031625.1 Empidonax traillii | reverse complement strand
AGAGATCTTTTTGAGGATGCTAAATAAAAAAGCATCATGAACAAACATCAAAAAAAAAAATAGAGCTGCTTTGTCACAGTGAGTGGATGAATCACAAGAGCAGGAACTTTGTGGGTTTATTAGCAGCAAAACTGTCCTGAAATATTGCCTAGAAAAGTCTCTGCAGGATGTTCTTCCATATAAACACCAATCCAGGAGATCTTGTCCCTCCCACTAAGGCACTGGGCAGCAGCTGAGACAGATGTTGGGCTCAATCCATCACTGGATCCACTGAGTCCTTATGCCCAGAATATTTCTTTTACATTACAGAAACAGTGATGATTATTGAAACAAATCTATTGACTTTTAATCAAGGTACAATCTGATGGGAGTTTTGCAGAGTCCTGTTTTAATTTATTTTTTTAATTTAATTTAGAACCCAAGAAGTGATTTCTCAACGTTAAATGAAACACTTATGGCATACATTTAATTTAAAATCAGTCATTTTGTTTCTTGTTTTCTCCCTGCTGGATTTTGCCCTTTGACTGGCAATATGAGCTATGAGTTCTGCTTAAAAGGTAGTAAATTTTGGCCAAATGGGAGAGATTCTGCAATTCTGATAAATATTATGAGTCCCAAGGTGGCTCTGACAAACTTCTCTTAATGGAGAGAACTGATCTAACCTAAACTGAGGCTTTTGACATTACTTCCAGTGGAGACTAATGGCTAGAAAAGTGGTTTCTATAAAATTAATTGGAAAATCCAGTGAATTAATTCAATCTGAGTGTTTCTATTCAAGGTAGACCAAGGATTGAGGGTTAGTTATACAGTTTTCTCAGCCTTGACAACTCAGTACTGCATAGTGGAGGTTTGAGGACCAGAAAGGGAAACTGGACACAAAACAAAACCAAAGCCAACCAAACTGTGGCTTGTTTAAAACTTCAAGCTGAGGGAGTTGCACCATGGAAATGAGAAACTGGAACAGAAGAGAAGTAATTAGAATTATCAAAGTATTTATTTTCTAACAGCTTCAGTATTTAGTGCACTGCCTTGCTGGCCATGAAAACATACAGCTGTACTTGTAGATGCAGAGCAGAAAGAAAAAGCCCTTTTGGCCATTGAATGAAGCCTGCTTAGGTTTGCTTCTCTGTTTATAGCAGTTATCACCCTTCACAAATACAGACACATTTGTCCCCACCTTCCTGCTATCAGCTCAGGTTGTCAGAACTTTGTTTTGTGCTGGGGTTCTTGGCGCTTTCTTTGCAAACACACCCATTGTGCTGTTTTGTGTTTCTCTCCCTTTATCCCCTTCCACATTTATGTCAAGAACTCTTAAATGTGTTGCTGGAGCTGTCAGTCATTATTCTGAAAAAAAACCCACCTTGTTCCTATACTTGTAGTGAGTTACTGGGGACAAAATTTGTCCCCAGCAACATTTCACCAGTAACAGCAACATTTCACCAGGAACTATTTGGGCGCCATGTGGGCTCTGCAGTGTCCAAGCTGTTCCAGGCTCTGTGCCCTTGTGAGGGAGAGATCTGGAGACCTGGGGAACGCCTGTGTGTCTCTCTGACTGAAAAAAAAAGACTCTCCTAAGATAATATTTGCTGCCCCAGAGGTCTGCAAAGACTCAGTGACAGGTCTGTGCGGGTTGTCAGACAGCATTGCTGTGCCTTGCTTGCCTTTTACAAGGAGTGTGCTCGTTCTTTCAGCACAGACTCTCCCCCAGAATCCTCTTGGAGCTTCTGGGCTTTTTTTGGTGATAAGTGCAGCACAGAGGAGAAAAGCAAAAAAAGCAAAAAAGGCAGCTCTGTCCCCAAAGGTTGTTCAATGCAAACAGACAGGCACAGATGGTGGCTGAGGCAGCGCTGACACCGGGACTCACCCCAGCTCACACGCGACCCAGCAGAGCTGAAAACAGACCTGGGTTTCAAAGGCATTATTTCACAGTCCCATCCTGGACACACCCTGGGCTTTTCCATCTCCAGCAAGCCCCATCCACGGATATCTCAGCCACATCTCAGCCACTGCTGCCAGCAGACATCCCATGGCACCAAGGAACAGCTGCTGCAGATGTGCCACGTCTACGCTGTGGGCAAATAAAGACTCCTCTCCCTGGAATTTCTTTTGGATTTTTTTGGTTTGTTTTGTTATTTTTAAAGTAAAGGAGGACCCGTCGTAAATAAGTGAGAGACCTCCTGCATTTCCAGCATCAGAGCTGATATTCAGATGTAAATATGTGAGAGACCTGCTGCATTTGGAGCATCAGAGATGATATTTAGATGTAACTATATAAGACCTGCTGCATTTCCAGCATCGCATCTGATATTCAGATGAGCTTTGCTTGAGGAAAGCCCTTGGTCCATGTCCACAGGCACAAATGAACATTCCTTTTCTAAGAGAAACAATTGACACAGGGACTGCCAGAGGGGGTTTTTTTTCAGTTATTTTGGCTTTGGCAAAACAACAGCAAAAAAAATGACAGAGTGTTTTCTAATTCCCTCCTGGATGAATCAGGGGAAGGGGAATGTTAGCCTGGAAAGACAGAG
>NW_020957152.1:46744-51297 GCF_003031625.1 Empidonax traillii | reverse complement strand
AGCAGACAGACTACATATCTAATAACCTCAGGGAAACTATTTACAGTTTAGATGACTTCTCAAAAGCATCAAAAATTATAAGTCAAAGGAATTTCGTTTTCAAAGCTGGTAAGTCATTTGAAATATAAAAATCCCATATGCTGAAGGAATTACACATTAACTGTTCAAGAGGTTGATTTATTCTAAAATATTAGCTATAATATTTTAATTCTAAAATATAAGCTATAGTGTGGTTCTCAATAAAGGACAACATACTCCATTAATGTGGATACAGCCCTGGAAATTTGTTATTCAGTATCCGCAAAAAACCAAAAACCACAAACCCTTCTGATCTTTCCTTTTAGTGTATTCTAGGAAGAAGGTGCAGACTGAGTGTAAGACCTTTACTGACTATTGAGAGGTCTGAAAATTAATGGATTTTTAAATTATTCATTAATTAAATATATAAGGATATATTTATTAAAAATTGTAAAGACACTTAGGAAACAGAAATCTTCCAGAGTCTTCCTCCGCTGAAAGTGAGGGACAAAATTTAATAAACATTTTCTTTCTGGAACTACATTTCTTTTATTTCAGAAAAATGTGTATTGTTTGCAAAACGGTTTTAAACAGTCATTGGGGTAGGATCATCTCAATTGGGAAAAATAGGTTTTAAAACTAGCAAAACATTAATAAAGTTAATTTAACAGAATAACACACAGGGTCTACATAATTCAAATATTTGAGAGAAGACTACAAAAATAGAAAAAAAAATAAGATAAAAAAGAAAGTTAAGGACTACCAGAGCAGAAAAATAATTTGAGTTATGCTCTTCACCTAAAATAAGATCTGACAGACTCAATCTTGTCTTCAATGTACTTAAAACCAAATGGAATTACTTCAAATTCAACAGTATAGCACTTGGTTTCGGTAGGGTCTCAGAGACATATGAGAGTTGATTGATACTCAATTTTTTTTCTGATTACCATACTCAGAGGACAATTTTCCAGATTCATGTAAATATTTCAAGAAACCATAAAAATTATATATTTCAGGAAGTTATAATATAATCTGTTATGGATATGAGAGTAGCCATTTATTAAAATAAAATTCTGTAAAGGGTATAAAGGAGCATGCCTTTTTGTTTCTAAGATACATGTGATGTTTTCCATCCCTTTTGTTTTCCTTGGGTTTTTCTCACAAAATGAGATCCATTGTGCAAGGAGCAGGGAACACCCTGAAAAGTCACAAGGTCACACATCTAGTTAATTAAAAAATAAAGACAACACAAAAAATATCTGCTTGTGAAGCTAGGGTAAAAACACCAAAAAACACTAGCTCTTTTTCTACAGACTGAACTAACTATAGTAAAATACAAACTGACCTTTAAGAAAAAAGAAGGCATATAAACACAAATAAAGTTGCAAGGAGAGTTTTGTAATGCCATTGCACTTAAGAATCCTGAACCTTTCCTTAGTGACCCTAGTGTAATGCCTTAAAGCATGAAATTTGTTAATATCATGTCAAAGCAAGCAAGAGAAAAATTCAGCACACTAGAACAGGGAGGAGTGCTAAAATATTAATATATTATAAAATGATTATTCATATTTCTACAAAGCATCTGACTAGTACCAGTCAGGAAGTGACACAAATGACAGAGTCTAATAATTTTATTCAGAAGCTAATGCAAAAAGAGAACAGACTGGAAACCTTTGCCTCCTCCTCAGGAACAGAAAAGACTGTTGTCCCTAGGAAGTGGGAAGTGGGGGAGAAAACGTGCAGGTGGCTGACATCATCCCACCCAGCACTAAGCAGGAGTGATTGCCTAATTGAATAACCTTCTGCTGGCAGAAAGCCATTGTTCAGAAACGGGTGATCCCACTCTCCTGCCCTTGTAGCAGGTGGCATTCAGTCAGATGGACAAATATAAACATCACTGTAAAGAGCAGGACAGACACCAGCTGTAACTTCTATCTATCCAGACACTTGCAGAGAGAATTTTAACAATGTTGCTTGAGGGAACAGAAAATTAGATGTTTTTTATTAGGCTAAAGGCTGAATTTGGATTTTAACGTTTAGCTTCCACAAGCAGAGTCATTCCATATATTCCAATTACAGGAAATCTGATGAAGTATGTCAAAGACAAGTTTGTTGTAAAAGGAACTTGTGTCTTTTAGATGTCTGTAAGGTAAAGAAAAAGGAACATACTGGTTTTTAACAATGTGATAGCAGTGAGGGAAAATGAATTGATAGTTCGGGGGTTAAGACTGTAAAGTCAAGTAGTCATTTCTACTGCCATGTATGTTTCCTTGGTCATTTGTACAGATTACTAAAATTCTTTGAATTACAGTTTCACAAAAATATAGTGCAGATATTGCTGCTTTTCCTCCTGCTTTTTATTTGTCCTATCTATTAGAGATGACAGATTGGGACAAAAACTCTTTTCTTCTTTTTAGAAACAATGAGCCCAGTCAAACTGTGATCAATTTTGGTTTTCCAAAAACCATTATTATTAGTACAAGTAACTGAAGTTCCCTACCAGAAGCCAAGCCTCTATTTTAAAAATTAAAATATTTAATTCACCAAAGCACTTGGAAAAATCCTTAAACTTCACTTATGGCTGGGCTTCGCGATCAAAGATTTGGGAAGGACTCTACCCACGCTAGCTACAAGCACACTGATGGCTAAAAAGGCCAAGGCGAGATAGACAAGTTCGGTTGCAGAAGGCACAGCGGAAAGACTCCCCAGGTGATATCGAAGAGATCCTTTACCTTAATGTATTCTTAAATGAATGAAATTCAGGCATGTGCTTGAAGGTTTGGCTCAGTGATGGGACAGCTCAAATGCTTCTCTAGATCGCAGCAAAAGTCTGACAGAATGCTCATGTACCTGAAACATAATGACATATTTCTCTACAAACATTTAATAAACTTGTAACTCAGAGGAAAAATTAAAAAACCACAAAACTTTAATTACGAATGCCAAACATAGATGTGCAATTGATATTATAATATAGTGCAGGCAGAGAGTCATTTCAGAGGAATGATGGGGACAATAAGCAGAGTCCTTAAAGTGTTAACTACCATGCTCGATTCCTCAACTCCAAGTCCAAAACACTCAATCATCAGGTTCCAACTGTTCCTTCATGGAGTGACAGTTTCACATAAATTTGCAACTACAGCAAGTGAATCTGACATGGTATGATTTGGGGTGAATTACAAGCACTCTGCTTAAAGTTGTAATGTTGGTCAGTCTTCACGAACGAAGATCCAGGGAAGGTCTTTACACCTTCCAGCCTGCGCATTGAATTTTTTTTTTAGGTGAGACACAGTGTGCGCGGAACTGAGCCCACTCTTTAATCCTAAGGTTCATCTGCCGGGGCCAAGCGAGCTTGGACGGTGGCAGCGAGGTCCTCAGGACGTAGATGGATTGCCTTACAGGGCTAACGAGCTCCATCTGCCCAGGGAGTGTCCTGATTGGGAATCAAACCCGGGCCTCAGCAGTGACAGCGCCGCGTCCTTAACCACTAGACCAGCAGGGGCTCCTTCTGCTTAAAGTTAAGTCCATAGTGAATATCCAAACTGAATTTTAAAAGTCATGAAGAGAGCAATCCCAAAGATAGGGTCAAGATGCCAAAGGACATAAGTCATAGAATTAATCTTGGAAACAATCCATAGTAATCTACTCCAGCAGGCCAAATGCCAGCTTTACTGCTGGTAATTATGCCAAAGCAGTAGACTTGTCTACTGGTAGTATATTCCCCAGGACTAGTCAGTCTGCACAGGCTAGGATTAATGACATGAGGTGGCTACTACTTTTAAAATGACTGTTTTTTAAACAAGCATGAAAAGGACCATGTGTCTGCAAATTAAAGATATTGCAGCTTCCAGGATAGTGAGTAACATTTCATTATATCCCTGTGGAATTACAGAAAATGATGAGGTAAATCGATGATCTAGGTATACTATTTCCTAGCTCTTTCCCTCTTCTAAGCCTTTGTAGGTCGCCTAACAGGAAAAAAGTTAACATTCAAACATCTCTCCTCAGGGAAGTCAGGGTAAGTTTCTAGATCTAGAGACCCCAACTCAATAAAAAGATTTTAAAGTAGACAAATAACAGAAAAGAACATCAGAGTCACAGCTGCTAAAGCAGAACTTGCTCCTCCTGAGAACCGGCAGACTCCAAGGGAGGTACAAAGAAACCAATCAATCCTATAGAAGTGGTCATAAATGCAGGAGTTTGTAAAAAACTTCTCTTTGGGAGGAAATATCTCGATTGTTTTATCACAGTCCAAGCCACACTGATGCTGTCACTGATTAGCTGTTGATCTTGAAGACAAATTTAGCTACCAGGAAAAACAAAATATTTTTAAAAATCAGCATGCTGATCTGACAAAGACACTTCTGTTCCCAACACGTAATTAAAAATTCTAAATGCTTCAGCCTATTAAAAGTAAAATATGTGAAAAAAATCCATATTTTCTCACATTTGCCTCTTTTCAGTGCAGTAACTGTGCATATGGTGGAGGCCCAAGTATTCTTGGTGCTATGTTAGGGAAAAAAAAAAAAAAAAAA
>NW_020957152.1:23765-46723 GCF_003031625.1 Empidonax traillii | reverse complement strand
CTACATATCTAATAACCTCAGGGAAACTATTTACAGTTTAGATGACTTCTCAAAAGCATCAAAAATTATAAGTCAAAGGAATTTCGTTTTCAAAGCTGGTAAGTCATTTGAAATATAAAAATCCCATATGCTGAAGGAATTACACATTAACTGTTCAAGAGGTTGATTTATTCTAAAATATTAGCTATACTATTTTAATTCTAAAATATAAGCTATAGTGTGGTTCTCAATAAAGGACAACATACTCCATTAATGTGGATACAGCCCTGGAAATTTGTTATTCAGTATCCGCAAAAAACCAAAAACCACAAACCCTTCTGATCTTTCCTTTTAGTGTATTCTAGGAAGAAGGTGCAGACTGAGTGTAAGACCTTTACTGACTATTGAGAGGTCTGAAAATTAATGGATTTTTAAATTATTCATTAATTAAATATATAAGGATATATTTATTAAAAATTGTAAAGACACTTAGGAAACAGAAATCTTCCAGAGTCTTCCTCCACTGAAAGTGAGGGACAAAATTTAATAAACATTTTCTTTCTGGAACTACATTTTCTTTTATTTCGGAAAAATGTGTATTGTTTGCAAAACGGTTTAAACAGTCATTGGGGTAGGATCATTTCAATTGGGAAAAATAGGTTTTAAAACTAGCAAAACATTAATAAAGTTAATTTAACAGAATAACACACAGGGTCTACATAATTCAAATATTTGAGAGAAGACTACAAAAATAGAAAAAAAAATAAGATAAAAAAGAAAGTTAAGGACTACCAGAGCAGAAAAATAATTTGAGTTATGCTCTTCACCTAAAATAAGATCTGACAGACTCAATCTTGTCTTCAATGCACTTAAAACCAAATGGAATTACTTCAAATTCAACAGTATAGCACTTGGTTTCGGTAGGGTCTCAGAGACATATGAGAGTTGATTGATACTCAATTTTTTTTCTGATTACCATACTCAGAGGACAATTTTCCAGATTCATGTAAATATTTCAAGAAGCCATAAAAATTATATATTTCAGGAAGTTATAATATAATCTGTTATGGATATGAGAGTAGCCATTTATTAAAATAAAATTCTGTAAAGGGTATAAAGGAGCATGCCTTTTTGTTTCTAAGATACATGTTATGTTTTCCATCCCTTTTGTTTTCCTTGGGTTTTTCTCACAAAATGAGATCCATTGTGCAAGGAGCAGGGAACACCCTGAAAAGTCACAAGGTCACACATCTAGTTAATTAAAAAATAAAGACAACACAAAAAATATCTGCTTGTGAAGCTAGGGTAAAAACACCAAAAAACACTAGTTCTTTTTCTACAGACTGAACTAACTATAGTAAAATACAAACTGACCTTTAAGAAAAAAGAAGGCATATAAACACAAATAAAGTTGCAAGGAGAGTTTTGTAATGCCATTGCACTTAAGAATCCTGAACCTTTCCTTAGTGACCCTAGTGTAATGCCTTAAAGCATGAAATTTGTTAATATCATGTCAAAGCAAGCAAGAGAAAAATTCAGCACACTAGAACAGGGAGGAGTGCTAAAATATTAATATATTATAAAATGATTATTCATATTTCTACAAAGCGTCTGCACCGAATATAGTACCAGTCAGGAAGTGACACAAATGACAGAGTCTAATAATTTTATTCAGAAGCTAATGCAAAAAGAGAAGAGACTGGAAACCTTTGCCTCCTCCTCAGGGACAGAAAAGACTGTTGTCCCTAGGAAGTGGGAAGTGGGGGAGAAAACGTGCAGGTGGCTGACATCCCACCCAGCACTAAGCAGGAGTGATTGCCTAATTGAATAACCTTCTGCTGGCAGAAAGCCATTGTTCAGAAACGGGTGATCCCACTCTCCTGCCCTTGTAGCAGGTGGCATTCAGTCAGATGGACAAATATAAACATCACTGTAAAGAGCAGGACAGACACCAGCTGTAACTTCTATCTATCCAGACACTTGCAGAGAGAATTTTAACAATGTTGCTTGAGGGAACAGAAAATTAGATGTTTTTTATTAGGCTAAAGGCTGAATTTGGATTTTAACGTTTAGCTTCCACATATTCCAATTACAGGAAATCTGATGAAGTATGTCAAAGACAAGTTTGTTGTAAAAGGAACTTGTGTCTTTTAGATGTCTGTAAGGTAAAGAAAAAGGAACATACTGGTTTTTAACAATGTGATAGCAGTGAGGGAAAATGAATTGATAGTTCGGGGGTTAAGACTGTAAAGTCAAGTAGTCATTTCTACTGCCATGTATGTTTCCTTGGTCATTTGTACAGATTGCTAAAATTCTTTGAATTACAGTTTCACAAAAATATAGTGCAGATATTGCTGCTTTTCCTCCTGCTTTTTATTTGTCCTATCTATTAGAGATGACAGATCGGGACAAAAACTCTTTTCTTCTTTTTAGAAACAATGAGCCCAGTCAAACTGTGATCAATTTTGGTTTTCCAAAAACCATTATTATTAGTACAAGTAATTGAAGTTCCCTACCAGAAGCCAAGCCTCTATTTTAAAAATTAAAATATTTAATTCACCAAAGCACTTGGAAAAAATCCTTAAACTTCACTTATGGCTGGGCTTCGCGATCAAAGATTTGGGAAGGACTCTACCCACGCTAGCTACAAGCACACTGATGGCTAAAAAGGTCAAGGCGAGATAGACAAGTTCGGTTGCAGAAGGCACAACGGAAAGACTCCCCAGGTGATATCGAAGAGATCCTTAACCTTAATGTATTCTTAAATGAATGAAATTCAGGCATGTGCTTGAAGGTTTGGCTCAGTGATGGGACAGCTCAAATGCATCTCTAGATCACAGCAAAAGTCTGACAGAATGCTCACGTACCTGAAACATAATGACATATTTCTCTACAAACATTTAATAAACTTGTAACTCAGAGGAAAAATTAAAAAACCACAAAACTTTAATTACGAATGCCAAACATAGATGTGCAATTGATATTATAATATAGTGCAGGCAGAGAGTCATTTCAGAGGAATGATGGGGACAATAAGCAAGAGTCCTTAAAGTGTTAACTACCATGCTCGATTCCTCAACTCCAAGTCCAAAACACTCAATCATCAGGTTCCAACTGTTCCTTCATGGAGTGACAGTTTCACATAAATTTGCAACTACAGCAAGTGAATCTGACATGGTATGATTTGGGGTGAATTACAAGCACTCTGCTTAAAGTTGTAATGTTGGCCAGTCTTCACGAACGAAGAACCGGGGAAGGTCTGTACACCTTCCAGCCTGCGCATTGAATTTTTTTTTTAGGTGAGACACAGTGTGCGCGGAACTGAGCCCACCCTTTAATCCTGAGGTTCATCTGCCGGGGCCAAGCGAGCTTGGACGGTGGCAGCGAGGTCCTCAGGACGTAGATGGATTGCCTTACAGGGCTAACGAGCTCCATCTGCCCGGGGAGTGTCCTGATCGGGAATCAAACCCGGGCCTCAGCAGTGACAGCGCCGCGTCCTTAACCACTAGACCAGCAGGGGCTCCTTCTGCTTAAAGTTAAGTCCATAGTGAATATCCAAACTGAATTTTAAAAGTCATGAAGAGAGCAATCCCAAAGATAGGGTCAAGATGCCAAAGGACATAAGTCATAGAATTAATCTTGGAAACAATCCATAGTAATCTACTCCAGCAGGCCAAATGCCAGCTTTACTGCTGGTAATTATGCCAAAGCAGTAGACTTGTCTACTGGTAGTATATTCCCCAGGACTAGTCAGTCTGCACAGGCTAGGATTAATGACATGAGGTGGCTACTACTTTTAAAATGACTATTTTTTAAACAAGCATGAAAAGGACCATGTGTCTGCAAATTAAAGATATTGCAGCTTCCAGGATAGTGAGTAACATTTCATTATATCCCTGTGGAATTACAGAAAGTGATGAGGTAAATCGATGATCTAGGTATACTATTTCCTAGCTCTTTCCCTCTTCTAAGCCTTTGTAGGTCGCCTAACAGGAAAAAAGCTAACATTCAAACATCTCTCCTCAGGGAAGTCAGGGTAAGTTTCTAGATCTAGAGACCCCAACTCAATAAAAAGATTTTAAAGTAGACAAATAACAGAAAAGAACATCAGAGGCACAGCTGCTAAAGCAGAACTTGCTCCTCCTGAGAACCGGCAGCCCCCAAGGGAGGTACAAAGAAACCAATCAATCCTATAGAAGTGGTCATAAATGCAGGAGTTTGTAAAAAACTTCTCTTTGGGAGGAAATATCTTGATTGTTTTATCACTGTCCAAGCCACACTGATGCTGTCACTGATTAGCTGTTGATCTTGAAGACAAATTTAGCTACCAGGAAAAACAAAATATTTTTAAAAATCAGCATGCTGATCTGACAAAGACACTTCTGTTCCCAACACATAATTAAAAATTCTAAATGCTTCAGCCTATTAAAAGTAAAATATGTGAAAAAAATCCATATTTTCTCACATTTGCCTCTTTTCAGTGCAGTAACTGTGCATATGGTGGAGGCCCAAGTATTCTTGGTGCTATGTTAGGGAAAAAAAAAAAAAACAAAAAACAAAGCATGCATTTTTTTACAAATTATCATTAATCTTTGAATATACTCTAACCCAGAAATACTTTCAGTATATTTTAATGTAATGAATTGAACATCAACCCTCTTCTCTACCCCCACCTCCAATACATCAAATCCTATTGTAACACTTAACTTTACCTCTCAAATAACATGTCAATTTTTGGTCCAGATTTCCAAATCTGGAAAATTAAAAGGATAATACAAAACAGTTCCTCTCATTCTGTTTTATATCAGTCAAAATAAATGTATTATTTTATTACTTAAGTTGCATTGTCACTCCAGTATATAAGATTTTAATTAATACCTTTTAGGGACAAATAGTTTCCCTATCCTAACTGGTAATTAGTTATATTTGAGGAAAACATGCTGTTTGTTATTGTGTTGACCACTCACTTTATGACATTATCAGGGCAGACAATCTGGCCACTCTGTTTTTTTTAGATAAGAACAATGCAATTAATTACCCAGACTAGGCTGTGGCTAGCAGAGCAAGGCAATTTTCAGCAGGTGAACATCTTTCCTTTCTTTAAGAAGTGCCAAGAAGTCTTTAATGACTACAAGTGCTCAAGGCCTAATTTTATATCTCAGATGAGAGCTAAAAATCTCAGTAAGGCTGCAGCATATTGCTATGCAGATCATAGATAGTATAATAACTGAGAGGATAAATCAATTCTGAAGAATACAAGATAAAAATTCTGCAGAATAAGCAGTGTGTTAAAAAAAACCACCAAACCCAAAATATCTGATGCACTGGAATATCTATATACCTTAGTTCACCTTTAGGTTTCAGACTCTGCAATAATTATCCCTGTTTGTAATATCACATAGGCAAGAATACTTGGCTTAGACACTGTAGCTGCTCTGTTTATGACTGGGGAAACATCAATAAAATAAGTCTACAACCCAAGAGATAAAATTATTTCAATACTTTCCTTGAGTTTTTCCATAGGATTAGGATTATGTTCTGTACTTCTGCTTCAGATTCCTGCAACACACTGCAATATGACGAAAAAGGTCATTAAAGAAACTTGCCTTTTCACGCTCCAAAGACAATTGCTCAGTACTACTACCCACTAAATTAGTATTATTGAATATATGTATGATTAAATAAAAAATTTGGCATTCCATTCTGAATGTGCATTATATATTTACTACATAAAAACCACAGGTCATATTCTGTTCAGTCTTAGAATGTTTTCAGCTAGGAATAGGTGGTAACAAGTTCAGGAGACTCAAATTCCTCTAAAAATCAGATTTCACACTACAGGACATAGAAGTGTATAAGAAAGCCAATCTAAAACATGCTTTGAGACTTGGAGCATATTAATCAGGGAAAAAAAATTGAAGGGGTGACAACATCCTGTATGACAATGGTGAGCTTGATGTGATGTTCAACTTTATTAAAAATCAGAATTTATGATGCAGCAATTGAACCTGCTCAGTTGTGGTGACGTGAATTGTCCTGAGTGAATAGCATGGTATATTAATATTTCAGATGAAATTCCTGAACTGTATGCCTGATTAATAAGCTGTACTTCAGGTTGAGAATATATGGCTGTTCAACACAACAAGACTATGAATAATCCTTATTACAAAAAAAGCAGTGTCCTCTGAGGTTCAGAATAGACATGTCAATGGAGCAGAGAGAGTTGTATTATTAATCCTCCCGTGTTCAAATGTATGTCAGCAACCAACAGAGGTCAGTAGCTATCCCATAGTATTATGCAAATGGATGCATGTCCTAGTTACAGGCGCTGGGACCAGTTTATCACTATGTGGGTATAACCAAAACTGTGTATCCTACACCCTCTGTGTACCTTCTGATGGACTGGTAATAAACGGATTGTTTGCAGCAGCTGCCCAGGACACATCTGACAACTCAGGCTACAAGTCAGGTGTTAAAGAAACCCCTTCGAGGTAGAGGAGTGTTCCTTTGTTTGCACACCAATGACTCAGCTGTGATAACTCTCCTGTGGAAAGTCATTAACACCTCACACCCAACCTGAGGGGTCATCTCTGTTAATGGGCCAGAATGGGCTGACATAATAGGCAACTGCAACACCTAGACCATCAAAGATTCCAAAAATATCCATGACTCACAGAGTTAAATCACCCATTGTGAAACTCCCAGCCCTGGGGGAGATACTGGGCATTGCCACCTGAATTTGAGTATATATAAACTTCCGGTTTTGTGCCTTCTGGAACCACTCATGGGATCCAGAGGAGGACCAGAACTTTGACAGAACTGGGATCATCATCTGGACAAAGAGGTTTTCTTTTATTTTGTACCCAGAAGAGTCATGTGATGCTCAGCACAGGGGTGAACAAACACTGCTCTGTTCCAGGGTGATGGGTTATACATTTGGTTTTCTGGGTTAAAATGAGTTTTTCTCTGTATCATTATATTTGTAGTAATCTTTTTAGTAAATTGTAACTCTGACTTGTAAGCTCTTTGAGTTGGGTTCATTTCTCCCAATGGTTTACTTTTAAACCAGCACAATGCATTATTAAGATTTTTACTAGTGTGGTGGTACATGAAGCTGGAAGATAGAAAGCAGAAAGAAATCCCCATAACCTAAAGGGAAATGGTCACCAACCTGCTACAACACTTAGACCCTTATTAGCCCATGGGGCCACACAGGATCCATCTAAGAGTACTGAGGGCACTGGTAGAAGAGCTTGCCAAGCCACTTTCCATCATTTACCAGCAGTCCTGGCTAACTGGGGAGGTTCCAGTTGTCTTGATGTTACCAAATGTGACTTCTATCTGCAAGAGCTGGAGTGTGAAGGACAACCAGAGAATCAGGCCCAGTCGCCATGGGTTTAGGAAAGGTGGGTCCTGCTTGACCAACCTGGTCTACTCCTATGACAAGGTAACACAGTTATTGGATGAGGACAAGGCTGAGGATGTTGTTTGCCAGGACTTCAGCAAAGCCTTTGACACTGTCTCACACAGAATTCTCTTGGAGAAACTGGTTGCTCAGGGCTCAGACAGGTATGCTTTTCACCGGGTAAAAATCAATCTGGATACCTGAGCCCAGAGAGTAGTAGTGAACGGAATTAAATCCAGCTGGCAGCTGGTCACAGGGTTCAGTATTGGGGCAAGCCCTCTTTAATATATTTATTTATGACCTGGATGAGGAGATCAAGTGCACCCCCAGTCAGTTTGCAGATGATGACAAGTTGAGCAGGTGTGTTGATGGCATTTGGATGGCATTTGGACAGACTGGATGAATGGGCTGAGGCCAATGGCATCAGATTCAACAAGACCAACTGTTGAGTACCACACTTGGGTCACAACAACCCCATGCAGGGCTACAGGCTTGGAGAAGAGTGGCTGGAAAGCTGCCCAGCAGAAAAGGACCTAGGTGTGCTGGTCAGCAGCTGACTGAACTTGAGCCAGCAGTGTGCCCAGGTGGCCAAGAAGGCCAGTGGCATCCTGGCCTGTCTCAGCAATAGTGTGACCAGCAGGAAAACCATGGCGAGGTAGGCTGTCCCACTGCTGGACATGGGGGACTATGATGTGGACTATACTAATGGTGAACTCACATAATATTTTTATTAGGAATGCAGAGGAAAAGATAACTACTCCTGTGTTTCTTACATTTTGCTGCTTGATACTGAATTGAGATGTCGAAGACCATCTCAGCAACTCTTGTCATCACACAACTTTTTTTTTTTTTTCTGCCAATACAATACAGTTACCATAGTGCTGTTCATGGTTCTAAAATTTTGATTACATGCAATCATTTGCAAAGGTAAGGACTGTTATGGTGACCACAGTAGCACTTACTATTTTTCATCTTCAAAGGATGTGACAGGCATCAGCTCATTTATTCTCATAGCCCTTTGATTCTGTTTAGAGAGCAACGGAGAGACAAATTCCATCCTGGCTGTAAAAAAGCCCAGCCATCTCAGCTTTATCACTAGAGCTTAAGCAGGCTAGTTGACATGTTATTGTCCAATGCCAGAAAGATTATTTTTGCTAACATCAACAGTAAGTTGATTTTGCATGGCACATCTGAAAAATAACGGATGGTTAAGTCCTGCAAAGCAAGGAAGCCTCATTATCAATCCAGTAAATCTTTAAGTAGTCTAATTGTTCAAGACTGTGAGTGATCCTACTGACTTCAGTTTAAAAGCCTGAGCAAAACTGCAGACATTTTACAGGTCTGGAAATGTAAAAACAAGCACTTTCAGGATGAGGACAACTGTCAATAGCTGAGGATGAAAGCACAGATTGTTCCGGAATTTAGTTCTAAACTTGTTCATTTAGATTGTGCTCTCTCTGTTAGCCACCCATAAGTTCATTACCTTCCCTTTCTCTTCTCTATTTTACTGTGCACAAAGACAACAGGCCCATATTTAAGATGTGCACAGAACCACAGCCATACACTTTACCTCCTACGCTACATGCACCAGCAACTATTAAAACCTAACGCTCCTGAAAGGCTGTGTCCATTCTATATCTATGAATGCACTCATCACTGCAGAGCTTTCTCGGTGTTTGGCTGCTGTATACTCACTGCTTCAAGAAGAAACATAAAGGAGTCCTGCTGCTAGCCTGCTTGTTTTGTATGTGAACTAGAACAAATCATTATCCCAGTGAATGAATATGCAAGTGAATTTTTTCTTAGAAAGCTTCTTACAAAGCTTTTTTGAATAGAATGGGAAAATTCTATAAATTAATATACACTGATCCTCAGACATGGATACATATAAGTAAACATTTTATCTGCAGGAGCTGGACATTCCCCATAAATTTCACAGATCTTAGGAAAAGAAATGACTGCAAAGCTGTCCTTGTATCCGAAAAACACACTCTTCATCAGCAAGCTTCACATCATCCCCTTCATTTTTTATCTTCTTTCTCCCATTTCTCCCCCTTCTATAGCAACAGTTTCCTTAGGATGTTTAGAATCTTCTGGTTTTAGCTATGCACCAGGTGGTGTGACAAGATGGGTGAAGCTAAAAACACTGATACCTTTTCATCCACCGTCAGCACTTTCTTTTACGCATGTATAAAAAAGAAACATTCCAAGGAAGAGTTATCACTGTAAGACTGAAACGTGCTTCATCTTAATCACCATAAAAGTTCATTGTGTATCTTGTCTCATTTTGCAGCTTTCCATTCCCCATATCCTAAATTTCATTGCTCCCTGCATTTCTTCCTAGAGTTCAGCCCTCTTTTTTAAAAATTCTTCCTTGAAATTAATGCCATTTCTGACTTATTTGCTTTTCTTCCAAAACAACGTATGATGGCTCAGAGTTTTCCCTTGGCTTGACTCAAGCTTAACATTCTGCCCAATTCCCATGCTGTCTCTTCCTGCTTCTTCATAGCTGCAGGAGTACACATAAACCAGGCTGACAGCCGTGTGTAAGGAATGACAGATCCCTTTACATCTATTAAACCTGAGTTGGGTATACTTGCCATGGCATTTCTGGAATATATTGGTGAAGGACTATTTAATAAAATAAATGTGTCTGGGATTAATTTCTTCGGATATTCACCTTTCATGAAAACCCCTAACTGAATCCCCTTTACTTGACAGTTTCCAGGTTTTTAGTAGCCCTTCTGCTCACAAACTGAAGCTAGGAACTACAGGACACAAGTGCTGAACCCTTCAGGTTTCCCATGAAGCCAAGTGCACCTCAGACCTCTATCCATAGGATAATCTAATTTGTAGTTTAATTTGATATTAGATGTGTAAAATGTGAATGGTGTGAAAGCTGAAGCCAGAAAATCAAAAGTTGTGCAGATTCAGATTTTACACTCACTCTTCATAGATTATAGAAATCAGATTCTTATAGGATTACAGTACATGGAAGCTTTATGGAAAAGCTGGAGTACTCACTATGCAAGAGCTAGAGCACTCATCAAAGGAAAATAAAGAGCCTGATTACTTGAACTCTAATTTGGACATCCCTATGTAAGGAAACACTAGAGATGACAAATTTGGTAGGAAGAATTCCTTGAATAAATGAATAACATTTTTTTCTCTGTGTCTGGAACATCTCTGTAACAGACTCAGTTTTTTAAGTTTCAGTGCAGTTTTCAGTCTAACACATTGCATATATAATAAAGAAGTCTCCTATGCCTAAAATAAAACAAGTTATTTTAAAATAATCAATGCATCAGACAGATAGAGCAACCACAGCACATTGGCCTTGAAGAAATAGGTTAGTCTAATGTTCTACAGACCAAGGGAAGGACAGATGGTATTTATATTACCCCTGAATATTAATAAGAACACTAAAGTTTATAAGGTTATTCCATTAACTGGATCCATCACCGGACAGAATGAAAATTGTATTCTGTTTCCGGACAAGGTCTTAAGAGAATTGTAACAGGTTCATTGATGTTAGTTTTTTATTCTGCCTAAATTAAGTGAAGGTTTTACATTTAAATACTTTCATTTGTCTATAGACCAATGTTCCATTGCAAGTTTCAATTCACCCTGTCCTATGTACTGTGAGGATTTTCTTGTCGTGATTTATGGGAATATTTAATTAGCAAATACTATATAAGTATGTCCTAGTTAGAGCAGCCAGGACTAGTTCATTACTGTGTGGGTGTAACCAAACTGTGTATTCTATACCCTCTATGTTATTTCCCAGAAATTGTTAACAATAGACTATCTGCAGCAGCTGCTCAGGCCCCTCAGACCTGACCCCTCAAGCTATAACCTGGGTGTTAAGAGCCCTATGAGACAGGAGGATGTTCCTGTCCCCACACACACAACTCACAGTCATCCATTGTGGAACTCCCTGTCCTGGGGGAGGTGCTGGGCATTTCTGTCTGAACCTGAGTGTATATAATCTTGGGGTCTTGGGACTTATGGTACCACTCATGGGATCCAGAGGAGGACCAGAACCTCAACCAGACTGCAACCACCACTCTCAACTGGACTGCAACCACCGCTCTCAACCAGGCTGCGAGCATCACTAGCACCAACAGGTTCTTCCTCTCCCTTTATTTTTGAACTCAGGGGGCCCACATGGGGCTCAGCATGGGGGCCAATGAACATTATTCTGTTCGTGCCCCAGATGCCGGGCAATACATCTGGTTTTTTTTGTGGGTTAAAACCAATTGTTTATCTGTATAACTGTATTTATTATATTATTTTTATGAAATTGTAATTCTGTTTTATAATCTCTTTTGAGTTGGGTTAATTTCTCCTGCCAGTTTGCCTTTAAACCAGCACAAAGTAACTGTTTGTTCTGCAAATGTTTGTCTTATTAAACACAGCTGCAAGTATGTATGAGTACAACTACTTAATAAGATTTTCAATTGAGAATTTTCATTTCAAGATGCACTAGTTGGGAAGTTATCCTCTGAAAAATGTGAAGATGTTCACAGTCTGTGTCCTCTGGCCTCCTCCCATCCAAAACTAACACAAGGTATGACTCTGACAGTTATGTGACACATGGAGAAGAATTAGGAAGACAGTTGTGATATAGATGTGTTATGATCTGGTTTAGTGTAAGTGTCATTCTATGGGGCTTGGAGATTCATCATTTGAGCCAAAGAAAGCTTGATTGTTCAACTGTCAGCTCTAACTAGCAAGAATAAGAAGATGCAGTTGGTCCATGAAAATGTTCCAATCATATTTTCTGGAGACCAAAGTGAAGATGCAAGTCTGTTTTCTCTCCAACTATTCTCTCAGAATACTGGATGCATTCTTCTGAAGCTAACTCTGCTCCCACACAATCTCCTGTGCGAGTCTACAATTGCATACAGGCAAGTGGGTGGGGGAAAACTGAAACCACACCTCTAAGAAGGAGAGAAACAGGCAAGTCTGTGATGAAAAATTTGTGCAGGAGACTGTGTGCTGCTTCTAGATGATGAGAGAAGTAACTCTCACTGCTGCTCACTAGTGATAGCCAAAAGCCTCATTCCTCTTTCTCTCAGCAGAAACTGTCCTCCATTCTTCCTATTTCAAATCCATCCTCCACTAGGATCAGCACTCCAGACTGCACACATCAGTTGAAAAGCATGTTTCCCTAGGAGACAGATGGCCAAAGTTCGCAGCATGGCCACCACTACTAGAGCAGTTCTATTGTCTCAGTCCACTCACTTGGAAAATTGTGTATGAAAAAAAACATTAGAAAAGGCATATGCTAATCCATAAAACCAGGACTAAATAAAAAAATCTTAATACCTGCTAACCAGGTGTAATCTACTTTATCATATGTATTAAACAGTTACATGAAATCTGTTACTTCTTTAAAGATTTCAAAAGATCTTCAATTCTAAGAATTGAGTTCATGAGTACCACGCACAGACTCACACCTATTATCCAGGAAGAAATGGAATTCCACTCAGAGTATGACATGTCATACTTATGTGCTCTGTGGGGCAGGCAAGGTCATTCTGAAATTACCACAAAGAACAAGCATAGAGGAGGCAGAATATGAAGTATTCATTCTTAGTAGCCTTTTCTTCCCTGTGAGGAGAAAAGATGCATTGTTCTCACTGCAACTAGTTAAAATCCTAATGAAGAGAAGGTAGGTTTGTAGTTGGAGTGTGAGTTAACAACTTTTTTTTTTTTTTTTAATGCCTTAAAATGTCTGTTAATGTGTCTTGGTTTAAGCTCAGCTGGTAACAAAGCACCATACAGCCCCCTGATCACTTTGCTCTGGTGGGATGGGGAAGAGAATCAGAAATGTTAAAGTGAGAGAACTCACTGGTTGAAATAAAAACAATTTAATAGGAAAAGCAAAAGCCACATGCACTAGCAAAGCAAAACAAGGAATTAATTCACCATTTCCCATGGCCAAGTCATCTCCAGGGAAAGTAGGACTTCTGTAATGGTTACTTGGGAGGACAAACACCATGACTCCAAACATCCTTCACTTTTCTCCTTCTTTCCAAGGCTTCATATGCTGAGCATGATGCCACAAGGTATAAAATATCCCTGTGGTCAGTTGAGATCAGATGCCAGGCCTTGTGTCATTCAAAAATGCTATTCACTGACAGGTAGTATGAAAAGCAGAAAAGGTCTTGACTGTACCTAAGCACTGCTCAGAAATAACAAAACAGCTCTGTATTATCAACACTGTTTTCAGCACAAATTCAAAACACAGACCCATACCAGTAATTGTGAAGAAAATTACTCTGTTGTAGCCAAAACCAGCACATAATGCTACATCGTCTGAATGTCAGGCCTACTGCCATCTGTTTAATATGGGACCCTAGTAGTCCCAACTATGTGAAAAGGTTCAGAAAGAAATATATAACATATATAAGAAATTTATGGATGACCTAAGGTACCTACTGAGAATTTCCTGAAAGAAGGTAGCCTTAAGATAGAGCAATTACCTCTGCCTCCTCTGACCCCTTCTGTACCTGTAGCCCAGGAGCACTTGAAGGAATAGCAAAAATGAGAGGCTATTGTGTCCTGGATAATACTAAATTCAGTCATTTATCATTTGGCTTCTGAATAAAATCAATTCAGAAGATGAAAAAAAGCCCAAATTATGATTTTCTTGCTTTCTGATAGTTGGAACAAATATTGCTTTACCATACCTGGTCAGGTAGTTTTTAAATTGTTCACCAGTTCACCAGTTTCACTGTCCATATTAAATACTGTCTCTCTTTCCTATTTTCCCTTGTAGCCCATTCCCCAATCTCCCTGTATACCTCCACCACCCTTCAAAATATCAATGTTACTATCTTCTTAAATTTAGAATATGCATGATGTCATATCTGTCAATATCATAATCTTTTGCTACTGAAATTATAAATAATAAAAATGCTGTGTTTTTTTAAATTTTCTTCTATCCAATAATTCAGACATTCCATGGATCAGAAATGAAAATATTTTCCTAGACAAAACACATTTAAAGATACTAAAAGAGGAAAAATTACACAGTGAAATATCACAAAGATAATGGGTATGCATCAAAATAAGCAAGGGTCTAAGAGACTGACTAAAAATTCCTGTAAATTTCAGCTTAATTTTATTATATTAATTGTGATTGCTGGGGGAATTCATAAGTTCTGTAGTTATAACATAAGGATGACCATGCCAAGTCCTTTGGAGCATAGAGCTGAAAGTTGTATTTTGTCATCCTTCTTCACCTTCAGGAACACCTGAAATCAATGCAGCTTTATAGAATGTCAACCATTTTTCTAAATTAAGGTAAGACATACAAGTCTGGAAAAAAAACCAAGTTACAGACAGTGTAAACACTGTACATCACTCACGAGAAAGTTTATCTCCATGGCATTTTTTATTCTGGATGGTAAGAAAATTTCAGAGCTTTCTTGTGTACAGTTATATTTTAACAGATAGACATAGGAATTTAGAAGGCCTAAATATAGGTTTATTTTACGTGTAACAATGACAAAAACAGTGTATTATAGTTTGTATTTAAATAATTTTATTTTATAAACAGATCACTAAGAGGTAGTATCTTATCTAAGATTGGCATCTCACAATACAAATGTGTGTTTGATAGTAGATGAGTAGCAACCCAATCTTCTTTTGTCACAGAAGATAACTGAAATGCATAGAGTTCTACTGTCTTGTAATACGTTTATGTAACAATAAAATGATGAACACAGAATAATACAAGAGGTTACTAGAATGGCAACCGAAACATTAATAATGACAGGTAGGACATCTGATGTGTTATAAACATTTAAGGTACTTTATGGGCCCTTTCATGTGACAGCAATTAAGAATTTGGTCACATTTACTCCTCTGTGGATAAGGAGTACATTATTCTTATACAAGTTTATCTTAAGTAAACATTTGAAACATTTGAAGAATCCTGGAAATATGAAAAACTATTTTTTTTCCCAGCCTGGCGATGTACCACAGCAACCCAAATAGGAGCTTACATAAGGGACTATTACTTTCACTGCATTTCAAATACCTGAATTAGCTGGCTAAGTTCACAGACTAGTCTCCTAATGAAGTTACAGAGGTGTAAAACCTTCAGTGTTTATTGTAAAGACGATTTCAGAGTACTTCCCTTTATTTAACCATCAATTTTAGGGATCTACTAAACTAGACCCTACTGGATTCTTAAACAGATTTTTAAATCTAGGCACTATACACACATATTACACCTTTGATCTGTATTAAAATATTAACTTCTCCAACAGTTCAAATATTGAATTAGTGGTGGAAATTAATTATAATCATAGGTAATCTGGAATGCTAAGCTAACAGAGAAATGTAATAACCTTGATTTCAAACACTCCAAGCCAGGGGGCTAACCCTTACATTAAGGGTGAATAAGTCAATGCCTTCTTTCAGATTATTACCTTCCTGGCAAGGCTCTTTTGCAGATATTCTACTTTCTTTTAGGAAATGAGAAGAAGTAATAGTAAAATTTCTTTGAATAATAATAATTTTAAAAATCCCAAATAATATTACTGTTTTATTTCCTATTTTTTTCTCATTTGTTTTCCAGTATTAAAAGTTACCATTTTAGGCTGAAGGTTTAAGGTCCAGCATTTCCATAACCTGCAAAGTACTTCACATTTTAATCTCAGTTGGCTTCATAAATTCCATACCCTTTCACTAAATGATAAATGTAGTTGAAGAGCAGTTATTATAACTAATGGGACATTTGACACTGGTTTCTATATGTTTTGTTTGTGATGCCTCAAGCAGTTCTGCATGTTGTACATCACAATACATGTGACCATTAAAACATGAGTTAATTAACACACATGAGTGTGAACAATGATTAATTAAAGCTTCTCATAGCAACCAGTCATATTAACTTTACAGTCTGGTTGTCCCTTCTTTTCTAATTAATCGATCTTGTTCTTTTATGAAAGTTATCAGGTTCCACTAAGTCAGTACCTGTACTTTTATGAGATGCAAATAGAGCTAATACTGTGCTGATGGATTCACTGAGCTTTACTTTGCTGTGGATGTTTACAAATGGTTTCCTAAAATCTTTTTAAGAGATTGTTTAGTGCCTGTGTAAACTCATTGTGTGTTGCTTAAATGAAGAAGTGTAACAATTCAAGTAACATTACGGTCTTATTAATCTCTGGCAAGGAAGTGAATTTGTTTTAAGGATTTTATGGATTTCAACAGACTATAGTTTTAAAAATGTGCTTGAAGCATATTTATGTGTTGAATGTACTATTTAGTAACCTCTGCTGCTAAGTTATTTCCTCATAAGTTAGCAGAATAACATTTAACTTGTAAAGACAGGCTACCTGGATGTGAGATGTGACTCAGGATAGCCATTCTTACACTTCACTGCAAGAGTGCATGAACCTAAAGTAGCAATTCACTACTTTTCATCTATTCCAAATATTGCATGGGAAGATGAAACATGAAACATGAAACATGAAAAAGGGCTAACTTTCACTATATCATTAACTGTTCTTATTTTTTCATTATGAATTATTTTCAACCTACCAAGAAAGCATTGCATTAACTACCTCATTTTCATGTTCAACTTCAAATAGAAAAAAGAGATTAAATCTAAGTGCATTTACTCCTCTTATAAATGTTATTTAACACAGTTCAAACTTTTCTTTTGAACTCATGTATAAACATCCAAGAAATAGACCCAGAGAGGTTTTCCTTCCCCTCCTGCAGTGTCTTTCTAAACAATTCTACAGCCACATGGTTGTGAAAAATGTCAATAATACACATCTGCAATTGTTCTATCTTTTCATCTGCAATTGTTCCACCCTTTATGAGTTAGTTGTGGAATGCAATGATGATCCAATATAGCTCAATGCTGCATCTGTTTCCATGTGTTTTGTCCTATTCTGGAGTGAAGTTAAAAAAATCCCACTGGTCTACTTTTTCATTTATTCATTTAATCTTCTTAACACTTTTCAAGCCTGTTGCTAAGAGATAATCAAGAGAAGAAAAAACTACATATAGAAACTAAGTAAAAGTCCTTACTTTGGGAAAAAAAAGCTTCCAGAATGCCTAGCAATCTTTCCAGCCGGCATGAGATGTAATGTATAGTATACAGCAACCCAGCTCTGTCCTTTTTACACCAGAGAGAGATTAGTTGCTCCGTGCAGACTATAAAGTACAACTGGCAACCTTATGCAGTAAGAACAGGCAGCCGCAATCCACTGAAACTTATTCGGTGCCAAATGCCTCCAACCAGCCTTACGGCCAAGGGACCAAACCATAATTCTTTAGGTAAATACATTCAACTAAATGAGTCCTTTTATATCAGGCAAGGAAGAAGGGGAGCAAATAAGAACACAAGACAGAAACTGGAACATAGCAGCAGCACAGCAATAGCAGCCCACATCCAACATAATTAGCAGTCATTCTGGAACATGTTAAGAAAGTCAGACCAAGCACTTTGTATTTGGAACTAATGCCCAAGGCTATGTCATGGCAGGGGGCCAGAAGATCAAAACAAGGAGTCAGAAGGGTGGAAACGCACAGACTACATGAATGTTGCTTTCTACCCGTGCAGTTAATTAGACTCCAGAAAATCTTCTCTAGAAAACTTTGTTCAGTCTTGCCTCCCAGAGACCAGTGAATGCACAATTTACTGGACGAACACTGTCAAATATCATTTAGAAATCACAAAGGCAGACAGTTTTTTGTATTATAAGGAAGATTCAGGTAGCAAAATAAACTATTTCACTTCACTAACTGACCAACCTGTAATTGAAAAACATTTAGCTTGCCTCCGTTTCTATTCATGTCACAATAAAAACCTTCTTCTGAGAAAACCTGTTTCTTGCAAACCTGTTTCTGAGCACCTCTGACCTCAGAAGGTACCAAGAGAGGAATCTGCTTCATTTAGTTGCTGTGAACTACCATGTTCCATTTCTTTAAAAGCATAGATCCAGGTAGGAGGATAGTGGGCATTGTTTTTCTGTCTTGGATCGGGAGCAGCCTAGGGAGGAAGGGGAGACTATTCCTGCCTAGGTGCCAGAGAGGTTCTTTGGTGTGCAGGCAAGGAAGGGCCTTGTGGGACACTAAAAGTGCTTCCTTGGGAGAGCATACAGCGGGGCAAAAAAGGGGATTTTCAAACATGCATGCCTCCAAAATGGGTGCCTCAGAACTTGGACTAATAGCAAACCTGGAAAACAACACAATTCTGCAAAGACAAAAAAGGCAAGAGAAATTTCGATTCACAAACCCTTTTAGCTTTAAGTCATTATTTGAGCTGTATAGTTCTAAAAGTTCATGACTCTAGTCTCTGTTCTAAGAAAACCAGCATTAGCAATTCAAAATGTATTCAGTGTTTAGGGAATGATAAATCCAATAGTTGCTCCAGTTCCATCAAACAAACTGAATGATACTTCAAAATACGGCCCAGAGTCTCCTGCTTTCAAATTGGCACTAAAAATGGCAGTCTGGAAATCCTGTGAGCAATGCTACCCCCTTGAGACTCAGTGATGAGATAGGTACTACAATGAGAACTTCATAAAGAGGAGGGTTTTGCAAAAAAGTATTTCTGAGACTTGGAGTTGCTTTGTTGGAAGAAAGAGTACTGATTAGTTTAAGATGCTTTTTTTTTCCTTTTGAAATCTATAGGCAATATTTAATGAATAAAGTTTTATAAAAGGGGTTTTTTGAAAAAAAGAAGGACCAATGTGTTAAATACACCCACACACCCACACAAATGCATGCATGCACAGGCCTCCTTCTGCCAGCTGACTACTAGGTGGTAATTTCCCACCTGCTAGAAAACATTCTTTCTCTTGTATTCTCTATTTTAACAGTTAGCACCGTGAAAGACATAAAAAAATTTTGAAAATATAGACTAGGAGGAATCTTCTGGAAATAAGAGAGATTTATTCCTGCCTGTAAGCAGCTTTAAAAAAATTACTTGTTCACAATATTTCATGCTATATGTTTTCTATTGTACAGTTTCATAAAACGCCTGTTGGAGAGTTCCACACTGAGCATGACTGACAAAGTAAATAAAAACAGGATCTAAAAAGTAAGTAGACCTAGTCACAGATAAGAACTAGGAATGGGTTTATATGTTTGTTTTCCTTAAAAAACAGAACTGCATGTTTTCTCCTTAAAATTCTATTTGAAAATTATAAGGATATGTAGTTTTCTTCCCCTATAAATGTACATCTACTAGTAGACCCAAAATAAAAGGATTTTTAGGAACTTTACAGAATCAAGCTGATAACATTTATTTTTACAAATAGCAGTGCAAACATCAGGGAATAAAAGACTAGAAGATGTGTAAGGATAGTGGAAGGATTTTTTCAGTTACAGCTTCTGCTACATCTTTATTATCATAGGTACATTAACTATTATGAGTTGTACATTTTGTCCAATAATAGTGCCCAAGAAAGTATTTAAGATTATTAGGATTCTATGGTGCTAATTAATTTGGTATAAAATTAATTTTATTGAGAGTGTTGGAAGACAAACCATTAATCTGTTCCTGAAGAACCAGCATCCTTATAAGCAACATTAAGAGCCATAATTTTCCTCCAGCCCAAACACATGTATATTTTTGTATTTGAGTATATAGTCTCATATGAATAATATGTATGTGGAGTTTTTCTAATATTACTGGAAGTGGTTACTGAAAGTCTGACTCTGTGATCATTATCTTGAATGATTGCAAACAAATAAAAGTACAATACCCAAGGAGAGTTATGGAAGTATAAAACCCAAGGAGAGTTATTACGTCTTTAGTAGCCAAATAAGAAATAACTAGGAGCTCATCAGTGATGAAGATATATTAATAGTCATCTAAAATGTGTAAAATAGATATACAGACATACAGAACCAAAGTAATAATTCTCAAAGTTACTTAATACAATGAGGAAAAACACGCATTGAATCAGTCTCTTTAAAAATCCAAATACTAAATCTCCATTGGTATCCCTGTACTATTAGGCTGCAATAAGAAAAACTTGCGAGAAAAAAAAAAGCTATTCCTGGTAGAAGATCAGAAGTAATTCTTTAGTCAAAATAAATGTATTCCATTCTGCAGAGAGTTCCCTTACTATTAAAATTTGAAATGAGACAATACAAGGTTCCTTTCTATGCCTCTCCTACTACAGAGGTAACAACTTTTATTACCAAGATGATAAACTGTTATTCTCTTTTGAACATTGAAATTTTCACTTGTAGCAAAGTATGGAATACTGAATGTTTATTAATGGTCAACAAAGTTAGAGCCTAAATTTTTCCAGTTTAACATGAAGTCTTCTAAAATTGAGATCATTAATTCAATATGATATAACAAACACAAAGAAAAGTCACAATCTTGTCTACTCACTATTTTAATCATAATTTCTAATTATGCATTGAAATCTCCAGACAGTATATTCAACTTATGAAAATCATACATATTTTGCAATATTTTGTAACACATAGGAATTGTTCCTAGAAAACTGTTCATTTTTCATGCAGCATATACTATTCAATGTATTATACTTAGTAAAATGACTTGCCTGCAGTTACTTTGACCTACAGAGTACATACTCCATTAAAAATGTATATATACCATAGGCTAAACTAGCAAAGACATGAAGTCCAGCAGACTCATGAGCTTTCCGGGAATTTTTGAAGCTAAATACCAGAAAAACTTAAGAAAAGTAAGAAAATCAAATATAGTCAACATTACATGGCAGAGGCTTGTTATTTTCCATTTTTCCAGAGAAAGTGAGGAATAAATACTATTTACCAAGCACGCAAACACATTAATGTTGTTATACCCAGGGAGGACCAACTACTACAGTAATCAAACTAAACGCAAGCAAAGTGTTTTGAACCTAAAAAGTGCATCAGGGAAAACAAGACCTATTATCCATATTTAGTAAGGGAAATGTTATATTAATAACATTTTATATTTCAGTTCTATCAAGGCTAGGGCACAGATGGAAAAGTTTTGTGGATCAAGACCCCAATCATTTTAACTTTTCTTCATGTCACCATTCCAGTACAGGAAATACCATTAAAAAGGGTAGTTTCTGAAATTCCTTTTTATGGGATTAAGTTCCTGATCATAAAACCTATCATTATGAAATGACCTACTCTGCATTCTCAAGCAACCAAATCTACCAGCACTGGAAACTCAATCATATAATATTAATATTTCATACATTATATTTCATAAAATATACTTGGATGAACAGTGTAACTATATTAAAATTTGATCTATAATTAAAAACTTATCAATAATTTCAAGAACATTAACACAACCCACATCATATATTTGCTACTCTAGCGTCTCCAGACATTATAGTGCAACTTGTCAGACAGTGTTAGTCATCGGTTCTGTGTAGCAGGCAATGTTTGTGGCAGTGCAGAGAGCATTTCGAATGGAGCAGCCAAAACATAATGATTTACTAGATTAAAGACGTGTACTACACTACATATACTTGTATAAAACTATAAATATATGGAGAAGCATTAAATTTCGAAATTACAGAGATCTCAAATTTCTCATAGATCTCTGCTCTACTAAGCTGTGCATGATTATGAAGGAAAGAAGCAGGGCAAAAATGTGAAAAAAAAAACCCAGACATTCAAAGAAAAAGATCAGAAACATTTTATAATAACATCAATATGATTACTTGTTCCTTAGGTCAGAATGGGACTAACTGAAAGGACCATAAGGTGCTCTCCACAGAGTTAAAAAGCAGAAAAGTGTGGTGATTTTGAAATATGAACCATTATTTCTCTTATAATTATAAATTTGACAATACTGATATGTTAGGCTGATATATTTATAGATTCCTCATTTAGTATGGTTATGCTGCTAAAGTTCAGATGATAAGGCAGAGTTTATGAACAGATTATCTGTAGTACAGAGAAGAATTACTTTCATTCTCAATACGGCTTTAGGAGCTAGTAATTTATAAACCGAGTATGATATGTTTGATGAAGTAAAAATTTTAGTAAATTTAGTAATAAGCTGAAAAGTGACCCAGTTGTCAAAAAAGTGACTTACTGGATCAAAGTCAAGGTTCACAACACCTTGTCCATACAATTTCATACAAATAAATATATGCAGCTTTATCAAGAACTAGACTCATATTAGACTGTTAGATCAAGCATTTCACCAAGATGATTCCTAAATAGAAAACATTTCTGTAAGATGAAGCTCATTAAATTTCATTTCTCATGGTAGGACTTGTGAGATTAAATATTAACAACTAACTTAACTAAAACTCCGCTTTTTTTCACAATGTAAAACTTGAAGAATTTTGATTAGCATTTAAACACTCAGGTATTTTTCAAAAAGTGTTCCTAAACTTATGAATCTAACAGACTGCTTATAGACTAAAAAGGCTGTGGAGACCAAAGCCCTAAGTTTTCTTTCCTGATTATTGTTTTCGAAATCAAATGTATTATCCATTCCAAAATATTTATATCAGTAACTTCTTAACCCAGAATTCTTAGTCCCGTGAAAACTTGAGAGGTGGAGGTTGAACTGTTTTATTCAGCAGTTCCTACATAG
>NW_020957152.1:16457-23016 GCF_003031625.1 Empidonax traillii | reverse complement strand
TTTAAACACTCAGGTATTTTTCAAAAAGTGTTCCTAAACTTATGAATCTAACAGACTGCTTATAGACTAAAAAGGCTGTGGAGACCAAAGCCCTAAGTTTTCTTTCCTGATTATTGTTTTCGAAATCAAATGTATTATCCATTCCAAAATATTTATATCAGTAACTTCTTAACCCAGAATTCTTAGTCCCGTGAAAACTTGAGAGGTGGAGGTTGAACTGTTTTATTCAGCAGTTCCTACATAGCTCCATGCACAGGATGTCTCTTAGCAACTTCTCTGTTGCTAATGCATAGTAGTTTCATGTTCTTTGTGACCCAACTAGTAAGCTGTGAGTTGCAGCAGCAGTAGAGGATCCCAGGCCTTCCACTCTGTGATGGAAAGGTGCAAATCTCAAGTGCTCATTTATATAAAGGCAGTGAAGTCTGCTGAAGAAGATCATTTCCTGGTATTGCATCTAGGGGTAGAAATCAATCACTGAAGATCTTTGAGTTGCTATACTCAAAACATGAGAGCACTATCTGGTAGATATGTCTGTTTGTCTCCTTCTGCAACATGCTTCTCAATATGCTCCTCTTCATATCTACTGCTTATGGCATTTCAAAGGTGCCACTGTTTTTAAACTAGGACAGTAGTACTATTCCTCCATTACACTACAATAGAGCATGAGACCAAAGTTCAGGATATCCAGCTTGGATAAAAATGTGCATGCTCTTGTTTGACTTTCAGTGAGTATGGAGTATTTTACTGCCTGTGATGCTTTTGAGAATCACAGGCACATTATCTAGTTCTATCAGTAGATATTTATCTGTCCATTCCTCATATTCTGATAGCATTTAAACACCTTGTAATCTGGAGGGAATTAATGATCTCAGTACCTTTCTTTATGAGGCAAGAAATAAAATTTCCCTTTCATAGAATATAGGATAACTAAGTGTTTCTGGTGGATTGAAGAACATATATTTTTAATCTCAGACTAAGTCTTGTCTATGGTTAAGTAATTATTAAAACAGATGGAAAATTGTAGTCATTTTCATCTGAGCCCAACAGAATAACTCAACAACATTTTATGAACATATACAATGCAGGGCAATGTCCTGTGAAAATTCTAAAATGAAAACCAGGCTTCTGACTGCAACACAAATAAAAAGCAAACTGGTGTACCCTCGTATAAGTGCTGGGGTTATTTGATACAAGATTGGTTTAGGATGACAAAGGAAAAAAGAAGAAATAAAAAATAAATAAATTAAGAGAAACCCAAAATTAATCCATTTGGGAACAGGAATAATTAAAAAGAGCATGTCTGAGCCTCACAGAATTTTAATTTAAACATTGATAGTAAAGATGACTATGGCCATCTTTATTTTTATTTAGTTTTTTATTGTTTTAGTCCCCCATGTAGAAATGCCTAAAATACTGTTGACACTATTCCATCTAGAGAAACAGTTTAAAATAAAACAATGGTGTCATTTTCCCCCCCATTAAAAATGCAATGTATTTGGTGCTATCTAATTATTTCAAAGAAATGCACTAAGTTATATCCCCAATCTTGAACTTCTTCATAACATGCTAAAAAGCATCAATTTGGGAACTTTATTACTTTTTTTTCAGCTTCTCATATCACTATTTTTAGGTACATATATGGTATACAATCCTAAATTTTAAGTATTATGCTTTTTTTTTTTTATGTTCCCTGTTTTAGACTTTCTTTTCATTAACAGCTGACAACTAAAAAAAGAAAATCTGGAGAAATTTCTTGAAGGAAATTTGCCACACTGAGTCACAAACTGCTACAAGTAAAAATAAAATTAATCTGAAATCAGAAAATACTTCTACTGATGTTGCGATATTTGAGTCCGGCTTATTTTTGTGGCATTTACCTTGGAAGTCCAGGCAAAAGAAAGTAGTATGAAGTAATTTTGGAAACAAATTGTCACTAATGAAACACTCTGGATACATACAAAGGAACAAACTGCACAATGGTGGGTTTTATTATAATGTATTCTCACAGGATGTTTCCGGAGAAACAATACTCCAAGGTAATATCGGGGGACTTTATTTACTTTAGTACTATTCCCTGTTCTTTTGCATACTAATGTAGGGTTACAACAGTATCACAAAGGAAAAATAAAAATACATTGTTCAGGAAAATTAAAATAATGCTTAGAAAAGATAGTTCTTAAACCAAAACACTGAAAAGAGATATTTTAAATAAGTTGATGTATCCAAATTGTTGCATTTTATGCTTCTTATGTCATACATAAGAATGGTATATCTGTTAAATTTTGAGGGAATAAGAGTAGTTACTTGACAAAGAATTTACTGAGTAGAAAAATGGTTTGTAAATGAAACCATTTATGTATCAGTCAAGTTGTTTGGTCAGTACACATGCATTGAAGATGATAGTAGTAAGGTTGATGTAATATTTCTTGAAATATGTCATTGTTTACCAATGGCATATGAACTTAGTACTCCTGAATAGATTCCTGTTCTGCAGAGTTAAAACAAAACCTGTATTACTTTGGATCTCACAGTTTTTTTTGTGGGATTTTGTGTGGGGTTTTTTTTGGGTTTTTTTTTTTTTTTTTCATTAAAAGACAATCTTTCTTGTCCTGATCACAACTGACAGTATATCACTGCACTGAATTAGATCTCTTCCTCATATCACCTATGAAATGCAGCAGAAGGAGAGTTAATATTCACATTCAGCCATATTTGAACAGAGAGGGCTAACAAGAATATTTTGTCCTTTTTCTGGGCATGCAAGTGTCACCAACTGTACATTCAAAGTTCTTATGAAGGTAAAAGGAAGGCTACAAATTCCCTCCAAAGGTTGTTCCCATGCTGCATCTCGGGATATTTGCTGCTAAAAACTTTAAGCCAAGACATACAGTAGGTGGGATATTGTCTTTGTTCTCTCAAAGTTCACCTGAACCATATGTTTTTTCCTTGGCGTGTGATACAAGGTTTTCTATGTGGTATAAGACTGTTGTAAATTACTGTGCTGGGGTAGAGTTAATTTTCTTCGTAGTAGCTACAATGGGATTATGCCTTGGATTTGTGCTGAAAACAGCATTGATATCATGGGGATGTTTAGTTATCCCTGATCAGTGCTTGAACAGCATCAAGACCTTTTCTGCTTCTCACACCACCCCAGCAGCTAGGAGTCTGTGGGTGCCTGAGGAGTTGAGAGGGGACAGAGTCGGGACTGCTGACCCAAACTGACCAAAGGGATATTACATACCACATGTGCTCACTGAAACAGTCCTCCTTAAGAAGTATAGGAGTAGAAAACCCAGCCTCTACATGTCTTCATTACAGGAATCGGATTTACAACCCGGCAAATCAAGTCTAGTTTTGGTGATTGTGAGCAAATAAGAGCAGGCAAGTTCTGTCATATAACATTTGTGATATATACTAGTCAGTGATTGCTAACACAAATCTTTTGCTTGATGAGATGAGTTAGTCATTGTCATTTGGAAGTGATCAATTTCCGAATTGCCTTTTTATCCCTAGCTTTCTTATTTTAAAATGACTGCCTTTCATATTTCAGTTAAAGACAATTTTTTGTAGCTTAATGCAGCCCTCCAGTATCTATTTTGATAGCAGTGCATTATGTAATGCAAACTTTACTGTATATTCAAGAGGGAAAGGTAAGATACCCATTTCTTTTTCTAATGCATTACTTCAAATTTGAAGTACTTATCAGATTCAGTCTTCCAAGTTCAATATTTACTAGTTTACTCTAGTAAAGAAAAATAAAAAATATTTGATATCCCAGTGAAAAATAATCTTTAATTTGTACCTAATTTTTATCTGGTATTGATCAAGATAATTGAAGCAATCTCATTTGATGCTGGGAGATAAACTACCAAGGAGTTGGCTTCTTCCTACTATATGAAAGAGAGGGAAGTACTGGATTCTGGACTTTTCTTCCTCCTCCTTTCATTCTCCACCCACATTATATTTTATTTGCCGTGATGTGGAAGATAGCAATACTGTTTATATTATGAGTCAAACTCCAAAAACTATTTCTATTTCTCATTTCTTTATTTTTTAAAATAGCCCCATTTTCTTACCACAATTTTCTTTATTATTCTGATCTTACCCTCCATTGTGCTTTCCTTTAGTAGTATCATGCTTTTCATACTGCCACTGATGCCATTATTGCAGTTCAGTGTATTTCATGAGAATCCACTCACTTTTATTTCTTAATTGTTTTATAGTTATAGCCTGTTTTATAAATATACTATCATATGTCTTTCAAAACTCTTTCTCCACAAGTTTGAAATTTCTAGCATGCTTTGCTTCCTTATTTTGGAGTATGAGTCCTGTCAGTACAGAACTCTTCTGCATCATAATCCTGCATTTAGATTTGATAGCTTACAGTAAGTTGTAGGAAATTAAATGTGCTTTTCTTTTTTAATATGTTTTCATCCCTGATTTTTATTCTCCAGAATTTATTTTACTCCTCACAGTCCACTTAAATCTAAAATTTGAACTATCTTTTGTCTAAATACCTTAACTCCTTATGCTCAGTTTTTTGCCTTTTTCAATTTCAACACATTGTCATGTATACAATGTGTTAATGCAGTATCCTGATTTTGGGGACGTAACTTTCCCTACCCACTAAAGCTAGGATATTCAGTGTGTTCAAATTTGATAAATTTCCATGCTATCAATCCATGGAGTATGATGAACACAGAGAAGAGTTTCCTATTGGCACTGAGAGTAGTGACATTTACTGATGAAGACACAAATGCTTGCACAGAAGTAGGGGATATAGCAGTCCTCTTTTTTGTTTTTACATGCAGAAGTTCCTTTCCTGGATTATAGGAAGTTTCTCCCAAATTCTGCTAGTTCCTTCCCATGGGTATCTCTGTAAGATGTATATAGTGTTTTGGGCCATGAACTCGAGTATTTTGTCTTCAGCTTTAGCATGATAGCAAATGCTTCAAAAAAAGTGTGAAATAGAGCAAAAATGTAGGGTAGTATTCCTTCTCACCTTTCAACAGTCAGTGGCACAAACATTAACATATTTGAAGGTTGCATACAAAGTATTGCATTTAATAGACATCATGGGTACCACTCTCCACAAAAATTGCCTGTTCCCTGTTAAATCATTGGATACTTTTGGTTTTATCATTTGCCTGATAATTTTACTAAGGGGGTTTTACTTTGGTTTTTTGGTGTGTTTTTTTGTTGTTGTTGTTGTTGTTGTTGTTTTTGTTGTTGTTAAAAGAAAATTATCAAATAATCAGTCTATTTTTCTTTATTTAGTTTAAATAACACATAAAGCATAAAACCTAGCTTTTAACATGAGCTAGACAGAAGCATGTTAAAAATGGTTAGACAATAAACAATCTGCGCTCACATAAAGCAGAATCAGAATTACTTTTTTAAAAGATTATTAGTTGATAAATATATTTATATTCTCAACAGTGTGACCAAAGTAATCATGCTTGAAAAATGTTATTATCAGTGGCCATGTCAAATTCTTTACCAATGATCGGACGCATAAATAAAACTGTAAACTAAAATCTTGATAAGCTTTCTACTATTTGTGAGAAAAAACATTATGGTTACACAAGCTAATTTCTTCGTATCAAACTCTTTTGAACAGAGTTTTACAATGTATCTATTTTAGGCTCTTCAGTCTCTTTTTTTTACATTATTGGCTGAGAGAAAGTAATTACTGACATGATACCGCATCAATATCTTAAATATAGATTCACAATATGCAAATAAGGACAGAGTTAACAGATATTTATGATGAAAAGTGCCAAGAAATTGAAGGAAAAAAAAAGCATAAAGGCAAAAAAATAGTTTGTGATCAAGAAAAACAAACCTGCTCAATGATAATTGACCAAAGTGGTAGTGAGGAGAATGGAGAAGGGACATCACTAAGCCAGAATAATTTTAAAATAAGTTTTACCTAACTACATTGACAGTATAGCACATAGGAAGAAACAGATCCCACTTAAAGGAGTATAACTGCTTCATATAAAATAATTTCTTTCTTCTCCATATCAAATTGCCCCCATGCCAACACAAAAGCTTCTTAAAGTTTGGCTCAGAAAGTCTACACAGGACTTGTCCTTTCATCACTGAAAGGATGTTTTTTTTGAACTCTCGAGTCCAAATCTTCTATGCTTAAGGTTTCTAGACACTGAGCAACCAATCTGTCATCTTTACTTCGGTTTTAAAAAGTTTAATAACCTTTCCATCTTTAACTAAGGTCTTCTATCCTTACACTATGCTTCTATGCTGGGAAATAAACCAGGAGCTGTAGAAAACCCCTACACAACCCTCCAGCTTAAAACACTTAGAACTTGTATATTAAGTACTTTATGCCCAGTACAGCTGCTGGCAAAGAAATTGGCTCCGATCTTACCTCCCACGTCTCCTGTAGCTCGACCGCTTCCGCTGGGTAGTTGTTTATTTCTCGTTTCCTTTCATATCCCTGACCTTTTTCCTAATGTGTTGAGCTGCGTTTGGAGTCACAGTGATGAATGAGATGTGATCATGAGAATCATAGTGAGGGTGCAGCATGCAGGGTTGT
>NW_020957152.1:2929-15786 GCF_003031625.1 Empidonax traillii | reverse complement strand
AATGACATAATAAATCTTAGCTCCAGTGTTTTCAGTCCAAAAAAGTGAAGAAATAAAATCAAGTTTGGGTTGCCGTTAATGGTTAAGCTGTCACAGAACTAAGCCTCTTTACTGTCTGCTTCTTTAGATGAGATGAATAGATATACTACACTTCACTGTACAGTACTTCTGCTATCTGCACAGAAAATTCCAGCCCTCTCTCCCCCTTGACCACAAAATACCTCAGGTAATAAATGAGTTAGGCATTCTAGTTACAATACAAAGGGTGATAGATCTGCATAGATTAAAATAAATAAATAAATAAATAAATAAATAAATAAATAAATATGTGAAGTGGTAGAATAAAGACCAGCCTCCATTCTGAAAGCAGCAGTCAGTTACTCAGCTGCTTCCAACACTGTGTTGTTTGACTTAAGTGGAGCCATGCCAGTTTATATCAGGTGAGGTTCTTGCCTCTTGTTTACATTTGGGAAAAATTCCAAGTAAACTTTAAGTAAATTCCAAACCACTAAATAAAGACTGAGAGATTTTACCTAATATCAAATGTTAAAATATTTAGAGTTTTTTCCAATGTCTCAGATACAGTAAAAGTTTTTTTCCCTGTTTTGACTATATCCAGCATAAACATGACTTTTGGTGCATCTGAATGTTGAATAGGCTACATCTTGCAGGTAGACTTTTTCAGAGCTGCTCTCATTTCTCAAATTATTCCTACAAGACCTACAACTTTTTACCATTTCCTCTTATGAAAAATAAGAACACGAATATATTCATTATTTTTATCCAGTTATGAACAAGCAACAAAAGACAGTCAAAGTAAAAGTAGACTTCTGCCTAATTACTGGAAAAGACAATGCAGAGTTTCGTGTCAGAAACATTTACAGTCATTTGAGTCCAGTTCTAGGAATGGAATACACAATATACATTTTGCTGCCCTTGGCAGATTACCTTATTGTTGAACATAATAAAGAGAAGGCCATTATACCCAAGTGAACTAAAAGAAGATATCAAAGAGCACATCAAGCACCATAATTTAGACAGAAGAACCAGACTGAAACACAGGCATGTTTTACCCACTGTCTTCCACTAGCAACATCTACTTTCAGGACAGATTTCATGCTTTTAATAGCTTGAATGAAGTCTCTTGAAACTAGTCTCAATTAATAAAGATTTTTCGTGGTAGTTATAGTTCAAATTTTCATATACATCAGCAGCTGAAAATTGTCAAATTCACAAACTAAGACCTAAGCTTTTACTGTCTGTACTGATCCTTATAAACAGATTAGAATAAGGAAGACTTATTCTGCAACTAGTTTAGGTAAACGGGAAAGAAGGTAGTAAAGTTTTTTTTGTTGTTCCTCAGTGGTTATAGTTCTAGCTCTTCTGATCTGTTAACTTGTGACAATAGTGGCCTTTCATGCCCATGCCTAACCTTGCCCTGCTATCCACTAGTCTCATGCTTCTACAAGTCAAAACAAAAAGTGTAACTCACACAAACAGATTAAAAGAACATGAATTCTTCCAACTAGCAATTATTTTTGAGAGCATGTGCATCTTTCTAGTGTTTAGAGACTACAAAAAAAACCTAACCTCTACAGTCAAAAATTCTTATGTTTTGTTCTTTGCTTTTCAAAAATTTATCTCTGGGCATGTAGCTGAACATTAAGAAAAAAATTGTGATGGGAACTTATACTGCCTACCCACTCAACGTCAAGCTGTCATCTCAGATAAGGATGCTGACATGCAATGTTATATTCAGCTGAAGATAGAATGAATGATGCTGCCTAATAGGACTATCATCAGTGGAATTGTTTCCTCCCAGACCTGAGGACTACTTCTATTCTCATGCTGAAAACAAGATTTTGACTCTTTCCAGACTATTGCCGAAACAAACCTTTCTTAGTCACTTCTTCATTTTTTTTATCCATTATAGGTGTTTGCAACTATTTCTTCATTTTGTTTCTGTTAATTCCCACCTTTCTAAGTAGGATGCTAGATCCTAACACTGTAAGTATTATTTATAAAATCAGGGACTAGGAAGGGATCTGTTTGAGGTTTAGAGTACCTGGCCATTCCACTTAAAAATGGAGAAGGGTAAAGAAGCCCACTAGAGTTAGCTAAACTAATGTGTTATTTTCTTAACAGGGAGTAAGATCTAACACAAGCTAACTTCAGGAAACTCCCCAGACTATGCAAGCCTTCCTCTGCTCTGACAGCTGCTGCAGCGAAGAAATTATTGAATTCATGCAGAGATCGAATTGAACTCTTCCCATTGTTTATAATGGGAAGTCTATCAAACCTCGCTACTTAATTAAATCCTAAAAATTATCCTTTTTCCTGATAGCATGCTGCAGGCACTCATTGAGTGTCAAAGATAAAATGCAAGATCAGTGCTAACACCAAACTCAGTTTGGCATCAGTGGAAGTTGTATCTATGTCAGGGATGACGTCATTCCTATAGTAAGAAGAATCAAAGTAACTTCTCCAGCTCCTATTGATACACGGGAGATTTCTGATTTGTACCAGGGAATCAGGCTGTAGATACAAATCAAAGAACTCTGAGGGGAACTTTGCCAGTCTCCCTGAGATCTTCCTCTTTTCAGTGCTAAGCCACACCGGATTAATCTGGCTCCAAGAGAGGATATAATTATCTAATCAAAGAGGTTTTGTACCAGTGATTATTTGGGTTTTTTAGAACATCACGTTAACTCTGTGCTCAAGTAAGTAAAATGCACAGCTTTTCTCTCTGTATAATGAAGCAGCTGGAGTTTACTATACAAGCAGTACAACTGTTATCAGATCATGCAGGCTTCTGTAGAATTATCTACTTTTCAAACAGGAAGTCAAAATGGGTATCTCAGTAAACTGAACGACATCTAAACAATTCAGTGAGATCTCAAGACAGAGCTAAAACCATCAAGCACAATCACACCCTTTTTTTCACAATGTCTTAATCTTTGACAACACTGAAGAGCTAACACAGCCAGTTTTTCTGTGAAATATCTTCTACAAGTGTCATGGAAAGGAACAGCCTGACCCTTAAAAGACACTTAAGACATTCTGAGGGAGAAATAGTATAGAAGAAGAGCTCAGGCTGTGTTTACTAGATCTGCAAATGAATAAAGACATCCTCAAAAGAGCTTCAAAATTAGGTGGTTAATCAAAACATTGTTCTGTAAGGATCTCCTTATACTATAAAAATATGCATCGACTTCCTGAGACATTTTCATAGTCCACTGAAAGTAGAGACCTCACTGCTCTTCTTTTTGAATGCCATATGATGCATGATTCACCAAGGGAATAAGATTTAATTTTGGAGGAAGAAATGCTAGGAGTTATCATCACACATAAAACTTCTGCAAATTTTATTTGCATGAGACTGTAGTTCCTTTTGGGGTTGCTGCTTTTTTTTTTCCTTTCTAATTCCCTAAGAGTAAGACAAAATATGTTTGGATTAGTTTAAGTTTAGAAGAAAAGAAATCATAGACTTCCAGCTTCATTTACAGAGAGTAGACTAAATTCTCTCTCTTTTTTTTTTTTTTCCATATTTCTTAACAGTTTGACTTATGGAATACAGGTATATAAAAAGCTGTAAGAAATCTATCAGCTTCTGAAAGGTCAGGCGAAAAGGAGCTCACCTTTTGGTGAGCTTTTGTCCAGGCTGCTAAAACCAAACTGGACATTCCTCTTATTGTGATATTTGATATTGTTATCACCAAAAAGAAAAGCTGGGGCATGAAATTTATTTACAGCTTTATTTGTTACACACATTGCCAGTTTTCACAGATGAAACAGAATCTGAACTCAAGTTTTGGCATGAAAAATAATGCTGGAACTCATTAAATCAGCTTGAATAATATAGAAGGATAACATCCCTGTTGGAAAAACTGAATTTAGTGTCATCATCTTTCTCAAAATAAAGTGTTAATGATTCCTCTTATGAACTTCTAGCATATGAAATGAACTTAGACAATCTGTTTTCTCCAGAACTGAAGAAATTATTTCAAATACATTAAAAGGAATAAAACTTAGACAGCAACCTTAACATTTTTCCCACTCTTTCATTTGGTCAGTGACTTTTACATGTTTTTAAGAGTCTTAAGAAAGTACAATAGTATTTATCTAAATACAGAGGGCAATCATTGGAATAAAGTCTCAGTAAGTCAGACTTCACTGCAAAAATTTGCCTGATTAAGGAACTAATGAATTTTCCCACTATGAATAAGAATACATCTCCATGTTAATAATGGAAACTATTTTATATTTGTAAATGTGTAGAGTTGCATATATACATAAATATACTTAAAATATAGAAGTACTACCTGTATATTAGAAACACATGTACATATATACAGGTTTAAAGCAGAATAGAATATGTATAAGTTCATTTATTACCAATACATGCAAAAGAAAATCATAGCTCAGTTAGGAAGAAGTTAGTTAAGCCCATTACCAACATAGACCTATGTTATTTTGGCAAATTTCTTGAAAAAGCTTAAAACACCTTATGTAATAGCACAAACTGCAGATGTGAAATAATTTTGTAGCACAGCTATCCTCTATGCCATTTTACAGTCTAGAGCAAGAAGTGAGTACAAAGGCAAAGAAGAATTTCTTAGAAACCTCTCTCCATTGTAGTTTAGGTTCCATATCGTATATAGAGATAATATTTGTTACTGCAAGGTTTTTTCTTCCTGAAACCAAGTAATTATAAAATACTCATGTTTACATCACTGAGTCTCACTCTATTTTTGACCTAATTTAATTTACCTACCTAAAATGGATGATCTTTATGATTGGGCCAGATCAGGTAGCTTAAAAAGAGAGAATTGGAAAAAAAGATCTTTAAAAAATATATTTATTTTTGTAGTCAAGCCTTTTCACTTTATTATACACCATACTGACAATCTGGAAAATCAGCAAAATCCTTTAGCTGTAATAAAACACTCTTATTCCATCAGGTATTTCCTCTCCTCTTTGGTATATTTTGTGCATAAAAAATGTAAAAACAGAGTGTACAGTAATTTAATAATTATGCTGTCTGACCTTCCACTTGTGAGCCAACTTCACATTACAGAGATTCAACTCACACCTAAACCCCTTGCTGAATGATGAGGAACGTTGAAACTGCCTGTCCTGGTCCCTTCTCCAATGGTAGGTAAATATCAAATGCACTTTAATTATGACTTACTGTATCATGAAGTTCACTATTTAACTACTCCAGTCCTGTGTGAATTTTAGTACACAAGGTTTAAGTCAGCACACACAGCACCCAGTTGCTGTAAAAAAACCCACCAAACCCCACTAAAATTCAAGACAAAAGTACATTAATATACAGGAAAAGAAGAATATGAAGGGCTTTTCCCCTAGCTGAAGTGCATATGACCTACAAAGAAGTAGCAAACTTATTATAGCTTGCCTATTCCATTATATATATGTATATATTTAGATATTTAGATATATTTAAATATGCTGTACTGTTTCCTTCAGTACATTTATCATTAATGATAAATGTAGTGAATGTAAACATTAACTCTCTAAGCAGCATGAATAACTGGTAAAGCACACAGAAATAGCTAAAGCAGTTTTGTTATGTGAAGCAATGTTTTTATGCAGCTAGGAAAATTTCATGCACTCTGGGAATAATTAAATGTCTAAATTACAGTTTTGCTTTATGTTGGGTACTTACCATTGTAACCATTCTTTGCTTATCAATTAAAGAGTTTTCTGTGTAAATGGCTGATCTTTATGAATATATCAACCTCTGAATATCTGGAAAGGAAGACAAGACTACACTGTTCTCCAAACAATAACTATAAAAAGCCATAATACAATGAATACTTCTTATCTATTCCTATTTGAATCTGTTTCTTCTAAAAATTTCTAAAACTATTATATAATCTCTTCTATAGGGATACAAAACAAAATTGAAATTATTTATCCATACTTTCATTATCTGGTTCTTTTATGCCAAAGTGTTCTGACAGTCTAGATGAAAGAAATTACAATCTTTAGTCCCCTCACTTATTGCCCACATGCCTCATATTAACTTTGAGGTGTCTCATGGGAGGAACAAGTTCTAGAAACCTCCTAGATTACCTAGAACCTCTAGAAAAAAAAAAAAAAGCTTATAAATTACTCCAGTCTAAATGGGAAATGTTACATAAAATGCATTTTTCAATCATAAGTGATGGCATACAAGGAAATCATTGAGATTTCACATGCACAAAAAAAGTCAGTAATTTATTCTTTGTGATTTTTTTTTATCCTTCACTGATGACAGTAAAGAAAGCACAGCATTTTTGACTGATTCCTCTGAAACAGGAAACAAAATGTCTTTTTTGCTCATATTTTTGTTAGCTGAAAAGTATGTGTCTACTACAATGCTTCTTATCTGGTTACAGAGCACAAAACAGCTTTTATTCTCATTTCTCCTTGAAGTTAAGTAAAAGGAAGGAATGTCTATATGTCTTGAAGTCAAACTGAGACAAAACCCAGGAAGTTTAAAAAATGGAATTTCTGGAGGATTTGATTGCATGAAAACAAGAAAGCTTTCAAGAAAAAGAACCAGAAATTAAACTTCTGGGTTCAAGAACTACAGGACATAGCTATGCACAGGACAAGTTGCTATGACCCTTTCACAAACTCTTGAATTGTAGCTATGAGGCATGAGTAGAAAATGGAAAAATTGCTCAGGCTGCCAGACCAATGGTGGCAATTGATAGGAGGCTGAACATGAGCCAGCAGTGTGTCCAGGTGGCCAAGAAGGCCAATGGCATCCTGGCCTGGATCAGGAACAATGTTCCTGATCCAACAGGTCCAGGGAAGTGATTCTACCCCTGTACTTAGTGCTGGTGAGGCCATACCTGGAGTGCTGTGTCCAGTTCTGGGCCCCTCAGTTCAGGAAGGACATTGAGGTGCTGGAGCAGGTCCAGAGAAGAGCAACGAGGCTGGTGAAGGAACTCGAGCACAAGTGCTATGAGGAGAGGCTGAGGGAGCTGGGGTTGTTTAGCCTGGAGAAGAGGAGGTTCGGGGGAGACCTCATCACTCTCTACAATTCCCTGAAAGGAGATTGTAGCCAGATGGGGGTTGGGCTCTTTTCCCAGGCAACCAGCAGTAAGACAAGAGGGTATGGTCTCAAGCTCTGCCAGGGGAGGTTTAGGTTAGATATTAGGAAGAAATTTTTTACAGAGAGAGTAATCAGGCATTGGAATGGGCTGCCCAGGGAAGTGGTAGATTCACTATCCCCGGAGGTTCTTACGATGACGCTGAATGTAGCATTTAATGCCATCGTCTAGTAACCGTGGCAGTGTTGGATCAAGGGTTGGACTTGATGATCTTGCAGGTCTTTTCAAACCCAGTTGATTCTATGATTCTATGATTCTACAAATAAGTAAGCAGCATTAGCTCTATCATGTGCCAGTCTATAATCTCATCCTTATTCTGTAACTGTCTGCCTGTAAAACCTACACTCCTAAGACATGCAATCAAGCCTTGAGTAACATTACATCCCTAAGCAACATTTACACTTCCTGTATTTCACACACAGCTAAAATCAGTATTCTTGGATGTATAGATTGTGTGTCTCTAGTGTAGAGGCAGACTTTATATATTTGAGCAGGATGTACATTTCTGGGGTACCAATAGGACATTAGACGATCAAATACTTGGCTGCAAATTCATCTGGATAGCCAGCTAAAAGAAAATAAACCCCCAGTGTGTTCTGGCACTTACTTAGAGGTCAGTGAATCAGTGAACCTCAAATCAATTAAAATTTGGTGAGCTGTAATGTTCAAACCACCAGCACTTAAACATTCAGGAAAGCGTCTGCATTACAGGAAAGTTATTATTCAGCCACCACTTGTCAAGTCTGATAAATGGCCATCCCTTTTGGCTTACTAAAATGCATTGCCACAGACAATAGCTAATATTACTGGACTGAAACTGGTAAAGGCTATGCCCTACATGGAAGAAAGAGTAACATGCATTTCTTTATGTAAAGTAGTAAAGTAAGAAGTAGCAATCATTCACATACTTTATATATAGAGACAAATATTCCAGTATTTCTTAGCTATGTAAATACTTATCATTAAGTAAATGAATAATGTTTTTAGAACTCTGTTATATACTGTTACAACACTTCATTATGACTTCACTCTCACACATCTAGTTTTATGAGATGTGAAAAATGATGTAGCTTCATCTTATTAAATTAAATTAGACACCACATGCAGCTTAAGCAATTGCTGTAATTACTCTGTAATTTCTAAAATACGTATAATAGGAATACACAAATGATATAAAGCTCATTTTTATGTAAACAGGGTAATTAATACCGAAATCTCAAACTCTCCTGACTGTCAAAAACAATATGCTTGCAAACTTTAGGAAGGGCTGGCATAGTGCCTTCAAAGACTTGAGAAGAAATTGGGTAATCAGCTTTCAGTGTAACAAATATATGTATACGGCATGCAAATGAAATTCAATAGGTATTATATAACAAACACTCTAGGATATGAAGCTATGATTCACCATTTGTTTTTTCTCTGGATAATAAAGACTAATTGTGACTGTGCTCATTTGAATTGTAAAAAAGCCATCAATCTCACTACTGGAATGCAAAATGTGGGAGGTGGCTCCTACCACATCTATCTTTGTTTTATTTTGGCAGTCTCTTATACTGTCACACTCTTACCATGCACAGTTCAAGCTACACAGAATTTTTAAGTAAAAATGCCAATGTAAAAAGGTTCAGAGGCAACACCAGCACTAGTTTCACCAGTGTAACACCAACTAAAAACTATGTAATGCAATAGGAAGTCACAGTCTTAGTGTATATTAGAAGGCAAATAACAGCCATTTAAAGGGAAATGAGTATAATAAGGCCAAAGAAACCATAAAGATGATGGATACAAAAGGAATAATGCTCAAACTTCTTCTGCATTTTATATTACAGGGTGTATATCAAATATTTTACATGTTCATTAGAATAAGTACTGTGTTAGATATTGCAAGTGAAATCCCACTTGTCATTACTTGGTAAACCATATTACTGAGTGTTAGTGTGGAGACAGGGATATTAACCTGCATCTATACTTTTTCTTTATTGTTAGCTTTAAATATGTCTTTCCCAGGAACCCAGTATATCAGAGTGGACAATTCTTTTTTGTTCTTAGCCATTGAAGCATTTTGAGGGAAAGAACAGCAGTTTAGACTTATTTTGTAATTATTTTCTTCATCCTGGCATAGAAAATATTCATAGTGCTGATTAATGCTGGTATCCTATGACTACGTTAGGACCGGCAGCAAATACTCCAGGGCAATTGCTTTTGAACTTCTTTAGTAGTAGCTTAAGGAACATGCACAACAGGATTTATTTATGTTTGTTCTCCATACAATTCTTGTTTTTTCATGTAAATTTTTCAAGAATTTCTGGTTATACAGAAATTTTGCTTGAGCAAAATTCACAGACACCTGGAATCAGTTATAGAACATTCTGATATTCTACATTTATACATCTTAATTAGTGACAGATAAGCTGGAAAGATGAAATGCAAGATGAGAAACTTTCCACAAAAATCTCTTTAAAAAGGAAAAGTTTTATGAAATATAAAAAATAGATTTTGTGGTTTATTGCTGTTAAGACTGCTCTTTTCAAGGAGAAATACTTTATAATCACACTTGCTTTATGATTTGGTAGAAACCAGGTTCCTGAAATCTCATGATTATATTTACTTTCAATATTGCAGTTCAGAAAAATGTCCTTCACAAGCATGTCTCTTATTTACAAGCATCGTGTATTGCAGTACAGGGGTTGCAAACCAAACAGAAAAAAAATCAACTCTATCATGATTCTGTAAATGTAAACCCTGTAACACATGCAAAGTTTAATCAAACAACTTGTAAAAACTCTTACAAAATGTCTCTGGCAGAGCCAAAACCAATCCAATCAAGTTACAAGTAGCGTTTTAAACATAATACGAAAGAGAACTTCCAAAAGTCCCAGTGTTAGAAGTCCAGCTGTAATGTACAGCTCTTGTATAAATGTTGATCATGGTTGCCTTTTTACTTGGTTTACAAATTCAAGTAGATGTTTTCAAGGAAAAGAAAGAAAGAAAAATCAAATCAATCATCTACTTATATTTACAGTCGTTGTATCTACTGAATTTAACAAGATTCTAGGTAAAATACTTGACAGTTTTAAAAAAAAAATCATGCTTTGTAATAAGCTATATACTACATGAAACTATTTTAAGGAGATACAAGGTTAAAATCTAAAAATAAAACTGAACAACTACATAGCACTTTCTATTTACTGATCTCAAAAAAATCAAATTTAGGTGTAATTATATTTGTAATTCATGTAAATGAGGAAGTGGCTTACCGCAAACCCAGGAAAAAGTCAATGGAACAGTATCCCAATCTAATACCGTACTCAAGAAACATAAAAATAGAGCAAGTTTTGTCCTGATGGACGAGTGATAATTATCTGAATAGGAACAATCTACTTTTACCTGAAACCTCTAGTGCTTTTGTTCTTTATTGATATGCCATCAGACTTACTGTCAATTGAAATCACTTCTGATTTGCTTCTGGTAGAGGACAAAAGTGTAAGAAGTTGTCAGAGGGGAAAAAAAAAAGAAGCTAATACAAGAAAGCATCAACATTGGAAAGCCTTTTCTTTCTGCATGGTCATTGCTAACTCACTACTACATGACTCCTAAATAATGGAAGAAGTTTATCAATATTTCCAGGCAACTTGAGGGTTATACTAGATGCTTATCTGAGCACTCAAGAAAAATCCCTCAACTGTTTTCTAAGTTACTTTTTTTTCCTATTTTCCACAGGAGACAATGAAAGACTATTTGAGACTCCTCGTATTCTCCAGTTTAAAAATAAATAAATAAATAAAAAGAACAATTTATTTCAAGCTTATTCTGGCAAAGGATTTGCATTATTTATTAGCCTTCCTTTAAAAAAAAGCCACGCTGGCAACTGTTTAATGTATATTGGTCAGTATTCAGCAATGTAGAAGTATGGTTGACCGGTTATGAAAGTCTATATCCAGTGGTTTAAATTCCCCTTGCATAACATAATAAGACATAGTATGTACACAGAACATAGTGCCACAGCTGGATTTTAAATAAAGGACAATCAATTAAAGTACTTTTTTCCCCAAAACACAGCAAACTTCTCTTCTCATAGATTTCAGACAGCTTGAGGGCAAACAAGGTTGCTTGTCAATTTATAGCCAAGTTTATATCTGCAAAGGTCCCATGGGACTCAAAACTCAAATGAATGTCCATTTCCTTTATTCTGCACTTGGACTTTTGAGAGCCACATCCTCCAGGTGCATTAATGTTGTCTGAGACTCATTAATACGGCAAGACAGAAATTGTAAGTGATGGGCTGTGAGATATTGCACCCACTTTAGGACTCTAACAGACAGTTTCACTAAAGATCCCTGTACCATTAATTCTGTGGTACTCTTAGAAGAAATATACAATGATATAGTACAGACAAACTAAGGTTAAGCTGTGAGAGGAATTCCAAACACAGTAGTAGAGAAGGAAAATCCAACTAAAGGCATGAAAAAGTTTAGTGTCAACACTTACAGGTAGCTTTTCAGCTATTCACTTTCATACAGTACTATTATTCTCTTTTGCCTCTTCCTACAGATACCTTTCAAATACCTCTTTTGCTGTTTCTGCAGATACATTTCAAATGCTTCTTAAAGTATTTTCAAAACAAAGCATGGTTCATGTTCTTTTCCTCCTCCAAACATTTGCAAGTATATTTCTCTGTTTCATTAGGCATCTCACTGTCATAAAGTCATATAGGGAGAACATGGTTCATTTGTGAAACAGAGATAGTTAGTCAACTGAACAGTTAGTTTCACCCTTTGAACACCCACTGCAGGATTACTGAATTTCTTCTCCTTTCTAACCAGCTGAGGTGAGCAGAAGCAGCTGAAACAATAATACTTTTTAAGGCATTCATGAGAAGGTAGATAATGTATTAAAATTCCAGCAAAATATTTACTGAGTTCAAATTAGCTGAATGATTCCCATCAACTTCAATGGATTTCAAATGTTGCCTCGAAATTTACTTTATGCAAAATTAGGAATCTTATCAAAACTTACATATTTACTCACTTCTGTCTTCAGAAGTCCTATAGATTTAGGTTTTGGAAGAGAATATTCACTTGAGGATTCTAAGAGCTCAGTATCATTCTACCAATTAGGAAATTTACAGTAGGAATGTTATTAATATTAAGGACAGAACATATGTACTGAAAGACAAAGGCAGATGTAGCAAAAGGAACTTTTACTTCCTAGTCATAAATACATAAATATGATCTCCATAGATATAATATTGCCTTTTCCACAGAAAAATATAGATTGGAAGAAAAGCCATCTGTCCAAACTTCTGCTAAGACACAGCTAATTTTGAAGAGAAATGAAGTTGTTTAAGCTCTTGTATGTTCAACTAGTTTTCTTGATAAACAACCCTTTAACACAACATGCATTATAATATCTTTTTCCTCTCAGACAAAATTCTTTAATAATGCAGAACATAGTCTTGATGCTTTCCTTGTGTGAGCTACAAAAGTTTTATTGTAAAAACAAATCCAAATAAGACCATGGCAAAAATAAATTTCTATGTGAGAGCAATGTAGGTAAGAAGGAATAACAAATGAAAGTAAATAATGTTTTAACTATGAAAATTTTAAAAGGTGGAAATAAAAAACAACAACAAACCAAAAATAACCCCAGACAAAGCAAATTAACAAAAAAAACACAACAAAACCAAAAACAAAACCAAAAAACTAAACCAAAAAAACACACACAAAACCA
>NW_020957152.1:0-1506 GCF_003031625.1 Empidonax traillii | reverse complement strand
AACAACAACCCCCCCCCCCAACTGAACAGATGCTTTTGACTTTTTTGACTTTCGATTTATTTTTGTTTCTCATCTTCTTTCTGGCCTAATGACTTCTTTGCAATATATAAATAAAAATCTATGGATATTTCTATAATGCTTCTGATCTTATTAACAGGACATCTTCCATTGTTTAAGAAAAACCAGAACACAAATAATATTAATTACGTGTTGAGTTTAATTCCTTGTTTAGTCTTCTGACAGCCACTTTTTCCTAAGACAATACAGGCAGTATGTGATCTTTCGATGTACTGAGTCATTATCTACTCATAATTTTCCTCTTGTCAGCAACTCAGCTGAGAGAGTTACCTGTGCCTCTCTATCATACAGAAGTTGCAGAAGGGGTACCATGGATCAGAAAGCCCTTTCCACACAACTGATCATTTTCAAAACTCTCTTTGAAGCAGAATGAGTTTATTATCATAGTGAGAGAGGTAAAAATTTGTCAATTTCAAATTTGGCAGTAGAGTTTGCAGGCCAAAGACTCTATCTTGTGTTACTTCTGGGTCTCATGGTATTTGTTCTCCATCCTGTGTCTGAAAACTGCACTTCCCTCAGTCCAGACCTCTGTTCCTGCACAAGCCACGTGCAAGAGAAGTGTTACTCAGAGGAAAGAACTTTATCTACTGAAAAGGTGTTCTTATATTATAGAATCAGAATATTTTTTTTTCTGGAAGAGACCTTTAAAGGTCACTGAGTCCAACTGTCCCTGCAGTAAGCAAGGACATCTTCAACTGGATCATCTTGCTTAGAGCCCTGTCCAACCTGGCCTGGAACACTTCCAGGGATGGAGCATCCAAATCTTCTCTGGGCAACCTGTTCTAGAGTTTCATCACCTCCACTGTAAAAAAATTCTTCCTTATGTCTAGTCTAAATCAGCCGTCCTTCAGTTTAGAACCATAACCCCTTGTCCTATCACAACAGTCCCTGCTAAAAAGTTTGTCCCCATTTTTTTTATAACCAACCTTTAGGTACCAAAAGGCTGCTATAAGGTCTCTCTGGAGCTTTCTCTTCTCCCAGCTGAGCAGCTCCAACTCTCTCAGCCTTTCCTTGTAGGAGTGGTATTCCATCCCTCTGATCTTTTTCATGGTCTTTCTCTGGATCATTTGCAACAGGTCCATGTCTTTCCTGTGCTAAGTGTGCCCTAACAGATACTTCTACTGTTGCTGAGGAAAACTAATCATATTCCTGTTCAACTGGCTATCATGCAGCACACGTTTAAAGAGACTGCTCAAGAACACAGACAAATGGTCACAGGATAACATTAGTGCATTAAAAAAATTGAACTTTTATCTTCTTATTTAAAATCTGCTCGTGATTCACACAGTAGGAGCAACCATACCACTCACAACCAGCAAAATGAATCTCATGTATCAAGGTAATGGCCAAACCCTTAGGTTGATATATAATATGCTACGGTGTCTTGAGAAATGAGTAACATGTCACTGTGCAAAATATATATATGTA
>NW_020957151.1:27162-46737 GCF_003031625.1 Empidonax traillii | reverse complement strand
AAAGAAAGAAAGAAAGAAGAGAATCCTTCAGGAATTTCACTGGATAGCTCACTGCTTCCTTCAGGGAAAAAAATGCAGAAATGTGTCAGGCACAGCCTGGTATTGGATAATAAAGAATACTAAAGACTGAGATTATAGCTATCTGCCTTTCAAAGTGAAAATGAAAATGCAGATTTTCATGAAGAAATTTAGCAGATCCCATCTATAGTTGAGAATCAATGACAGGAGTTTTACCAGGTAACATTCTGGTCCCCTGTAGTCACGTTACTGGCTTTGATGATGTAGCCATGGAGGCTCTTGAACTTACATAGTAAAACTAGTACTAGGGCACTGTGTCAGAGTAGTAGTGAGAAGACTCTTCATATGATCATGTGGATAATTATGATTAGATTCATTGTTAATACTGTATCTAAATATTGTCAATGAAGTATAAAATATAAGCAGGTGCAAAGGGTTTATAATGTAAGCAATTTTGGTTAAAGGCGTACAGGTTTTCAACCTTTGGCCTTACAGAATGCACAATTATAAAGCAATAAAGTACTTATGGAGTTACTTCAGGATTTTATTTTTATTTGACCAGATCTTAGCACTTTTACTCACCCTGCAAAAGCAAGTGTTCCCTGTTTTCAGACTGGATGTACCTTACAATGGTCCCTGCCAGGGACAGGGGATCCACCTGGAAGCTGTCTGCAACCTTGGGAGACCAGTTATCCCGGTTGGCCCAGTCTCCTCTACAGCAGTGATTTTTACCTTCTTGCAGGCTGATATGTGCTGAAGTAAATCAATCATCACATCTCTGACATCTCTGGAATGTATTAGTTATGTGAGCATCCCACAGTTCAGCCCACAATTCCCACCTGATGTTCTTATCTTAGGACAAATCACATTGCCTATCAGAGACAAATGTAAGGGAGAGGATGCGTGTATGGTGGGGGAGGATGTATTTCAAAGACCTGACAATCTTTAGTCCTCATCACAGGCATTATCAGCTCCCTGAGGCCAGGAGTGCTGGGGCTCCCCTGTGTCCATCAGGACAGGGCCTGCAGTCAGAACCCATCCCACCACCCTGACCACGGGAATCAGGAGGCACTGAGACAGTCCAAGCCCCAGGCATTGGGCACCAGTGTGGGGATGGGGACAAGTTGAGGCCAGGCAGGACATAGGCCTGTGGATGGGCAGAGCAGGGCTGGGATTACAATGGGACTGCCTTGGGCTTTGGGATGGGTCAGTGGGAGCTCCAGAGGAGATTCAACAAGGTTAGTCTGGGCTGGTGATATTTTTGGGGCCATTATAGGAGGTAGCTGAATCAGCCTACTTGGATTTTCAGAACAACTGAAATTCTGTACTTGCTGTGGTACCAGCTGCCAAAGCTCAGATTCTGGCAAGGTGGGGCTGCCAGGGTGGCCCCTGTGTGGAACATCCAGGGCTGCCCTGGCAGGACACTTCCACTCCCAGCGGCTCCAGCAGCCCCAGCACAGGGCACGGCTGAGCCCTTCAGCCACGGGTGGGAGGATGGGCGAGAGCCCCGGGCAAAGCCTGGGCAAGGGAGGGCAAAACGCTGCCTGGCAGCCAGGGCTGAAGGAGGGGAACCGGGTGAGAAACAGCCCTGCGAGCCCCCAGGGCAGAGCGGGAGGAAGACGGGAGGAGAGGAGAGACCCCGGCAGGGATGGCCCTTGAGAGAAACCGCTGCTTTTGCAAAGGTGTTAATCATTTAACTGTCTGCAACCACCTAATCTAGTCTGTGAATCTTCTGGAACGAGTAACAAAGAAGTTCTAGGCATGTATAAGATTTCTGAAATTTCTGCAAGATACCATTGAGGTTGTCAAAGACTACTGAAGCACAATTTTTTAAAGGTGCTTATACTCACCTAGAAGATATGAACCCTGAGGTAACGCTAGAAGTTCATCTACCCCTAAAGCAAAAATATAATCAGGGTCTTGTGACTACTAAATGCATTGCTGACACTAGAAAATAAAAGTAAATTAATGCAGAGTAACATTTTATTTCACTCTCATGACATAAAGAACTTGCAGAATGGCATCTCAAATGCATGTGACTCAATTTAAGCAATTTAAAAATACATAAATTTTAAACTCCTTCTACTACTAACATATCGTACTTGTTCTAAAACATAGAATTCTATTTTTAAGTATAGCCTAATTCAAAATGCTTTGCTATGAAAAAGTAACTTGTACAAAAAATTGAAATGAGTATTCAAAGGCCTTGAAGCATAGCAGCTTAACCCATTTCAGAGTAAGCATGCTTTCCTTGGAGAACTGCACTTTCATCTCATGCATTTCTAAATGAATCACAGCTCTACACTACCTATTGGTTCAAATGTAAGTTCCATGAGATTTATAAAAAATTACTTCACTAAAAACCTTTGTTGCAGCATCAGTTAAGCTGTATTTTTCTAGAGGGAGAATGATCTCAGTATCAACAAGAAAAAGCAATGTTGAGTTAAAATTACTAAGGAGTTCAATGTATTTCACTATGATTAGATGCTCAGTCTCTAAACAAACGTTACACAACTGTCTTCTAGAAATTATCAGAGGGGATAAAATCTAAACAAACCATTGTGTGATAGCATATTTCTTTCTATTCCATAACATGATTTCTTTGTCAACTTTGATTCTACTAGAAAGCTGAAATTTACAACAACAAAAGTATTTTGATGGCTAACAAATGAACATCCAGTGATAATAACTAGGACTGTTATCACAGAGTTCCCATATCTGTTTCCCTGCTCAGCATCTCAATTTTCATAGAATTGGTTGGAAAAACCTCCAAGATCATCCAGTCCGACATTCAACTGAATGTCCACTAAACAATATTTCAAGGTGCCACATCTACTTGTTTTCTGGATGCTTCCAGAGATGGTGATCCACTACTTCCCTGGGCAACCTAACCTAGTACTGAATCACTCTTTCAGTGAAGAATAACCTTACACTGAAACTGAAGCTCCCCTGGCACAACTTGAGGCCATTATTCCTTGTCCTATCTCTAGTTGCCTAGGCAAAGAGGTCATCTCCTCCTTCCCACAACCTTCCTTCACATAGTCCTAAAGAGTGATAACACCTCTCTTCAGCCACCTTTTCTCCAGACTAAACAACCCCAGCTCCCTCAACTGCTCCTCATAAGACTTACACTCCAGACCCTTCACCAGCTCCATTGCCCTTCTTTGGCCATGTGCCAGCTCATCAATGCCTTTCTTACAGTGAGGAGTCCAGAACTGAATACAAGCCTCAAGGTGTGGCCTCACCATTGCCAAGTATAGGGGGAAAATCACTGCCCTGGTCCTGCTGGCCACACTATTGTTGATACCAGTCAAGATGCCATTGACCTTCTTGGCCTCCTGGACACACAGCTGGCTCATGTTCAGCTGGCTTTAACTCCATTCATCACCACTCTCTGATCCTGACCATCCAGTCAGTTTTTACCCAGCAAAGAGTTTACCCATCTAATCCATAAGCAGTCAATTCTCCAGAAGAATTCTGTGAGTTACTGTGTCAAAGGCTTTACTGAATTCTAGTCTACTGAGGTTTTGTTTGAGGTTGCTAAGGATTTGAGGGAGAATTTGGGTAGGGAGCTACTATATTACTATGCTTGGTTTCAGAAATCAAGAAACCTTCTTAGATGTTTGAGAAAAACTATGATATTCACGGTAAGTCTTAACATGATGAACTTTTAGTCTTATACTGTAAGTGAAACATTTGTCTCTACATAGCTCACAAATTCCTCCAGCTCCTATTAAATAATTACAACCAAATTTCATAGAAAAATAATTCTGCACTATAAAGGAGATTTAGACTAAGTACCCAGATAATTTATTATTTTTTCACAAGTACACTGATATATCTGATCAAATCTGAGTCATCTCAGCTATACTACAATTATATTATTATTATATTTATTATAGTAATTACTACTATTCCTTAATATTTTTCTTTATTTTCTCATTTTTTCTATAAAAAGAAAAAAAAAATATTATCTGTTCCTGGGAGATACAAGTCCTGAGATAAAGATAGACATTTCCCAAATTCTTTAATACCTTTAATCCTCTTTTCCTTTCATTGACGCCCAATATAAACCTTCCCAATGTAAATCTAACTTTTAAATTGGATCAACCAGTGCATATTCATATACAAGGCAATAACAATTCTATTGTTATTTTCATTGTATTATGAATACAGAGTAACTGAATTACAAAACTTATCAGGATTTGATAACAAGACACTCTCAAAGGTATCCTGAACTATTGCTTCATTTTCAGGTAGATCACTATCATAATAGACCTTCATAATTACATAAAACACACTGGATGAAATCACTGATACTTACACGGATAAAAGAACAAGATGTTATTCATTTAATCATTTCTATATAAGTGGGCAGGAGGGAGAATAATTATTTACATGGAAATGGAAAACACAGCAATAATGCAGTTCTTCCCTACATCTTTCACAGTGAAACTAGCTTAATAACACTCTTGACCATCACTATAATTTTTTATTTCCTTCTACTCGTAAAAAAAGACTTATCCATTTCAGGTCCTGTTCTCTAATCATGTAAAATATACATCTCTCTTTTAAAATTCAGAAAAAAACCTACACACAAAACAAAATTATCAACATGAAACAGCGATTCATAGCAGCAAAACATCTTATATAATTACAGTAGTTTCTAGACAACAACAAAAATTTTTCATGCATTATGACAGCTATATAGGACTTAGACAAGCAGAAAAATACTCAGGACTGTGTAGGGTAAAATAAAAAAGCACACAAATAGAACAAATAGAAATACTATGAATAGTTATGAAGGGATATCTGCTGTATAATACCAAAGAAAGCCTCCACATATGCCTGGAATATACTGTATTGGTATAATTGAAACTTATGGCATAAATTTTAACATTACCCCAGAATTCAAACCCCTAAATTGTCAGGGAAAGGAGAGGGTTTTCTATGTGGGGAGAGGAATCAGTAGCCAAGGTTGTGCTGTGGTTTAAAACTAAATGACACTGGGGAGACTAAATGGATTTGAACACTGAAACACTTCAATTACAGATATATACACAGTTTTATAAATTAGATGATTTCCCTGCTCTGTAGCAGAGATGATGTGGGCCAGGAGAAAAGTTGGGTGAGTTTGTGTAACACTTCCAGACATGGGGTACACCAACAGGGGATGGGTTGCAGGGTTCCATCCCAGATGCAATGTGTGGAATCACAAGTCCCTTGGAGTCCTCCCCTGTTCCCTGACTCCCCAGGTGTGTTTCAGGGATGCTCCCAAATCCTGGGGCAAGATAATGGGGGTGCCTGGGTTTCCCTAAAGTTTCTCAAGTTCGTCTTTATTCTAGATTCGCTCCACATTGCTGCCTTGGATTATCTCTTAAATTTCTCTAGTTTCTTCAGTTATGTGATTGAGTTAAGAATATTTTCTTGGTGACTAGCATTTTCAGCTTGTGTTGTTGTTTTCTCATGGGCTGTTGCCATTTTTCCCAGTTTAAATGAGACACAGGTCTTTCGCTGAGGATGAGTTATGAGAAAAGACCCAAACTCCTCCCTCTAAGCAATTATAAATCTAAAATTAGGAGGTTCTGATTGAAGGAAAACAAATTATGGAAAAAGAAAAATAAAACCCCTTTATTAAAAGGTATTTGTGTATTGGCAGAAACACATAAAAAACCCAAAGTAAAACTACCAAATAATACTCCTATACCCACAAAGAATCCCCTTCAAAACAAACCAATGAACAAGTAAGAGAGAAAGTAAACAGTTCAGTGAGCGCCCTTTGGTGCAATTCCAACCACAGTTAACAGCGAGCGCCGTTGGGTCACTGGAGATGCAGAGCTTGTAATGTCCTGTGCCAGTCACCAGTTGGCACTGTTGGATCACTGGAGATGCAGAACCTGCAGTTACCTATGCTGACCAGCAGGGGTGCTTTGGGATCGCTAGTCACCACCACGTGGCAGGTCAGGAGCCATGGGAACCACCAGCTTCCACTCTGACCTGTGTTCCAACCACAACCAGCCCAAAACCTCCTCCCCCTGTTTCCCAGGAGACAAAAGAAAAAAGTAAAGTGTAGCCCCTCATCTCCCCCGTTTCCTAGGAGACTAAGCTCTGAGCAATTAGCCAGCCGGGTCAGTTCTTTTGTATCTCTTAAGTGCTCACTTGACAGCTCTGCACACAGTGGGCAGGGAGAAGGGAAAAAATTCCTGCCTGATTTCCAAGAACCAGTTAAACCATGACACCATTGTTGATGCGATGATCAGGACACTTCTCATCTTGTTCACTGTTGAGGATCGGCAGGTCCTTTGTATAGTTCAGCTTTTTATTTCCTTGAACACACAAAAACTATTCAAAGTTCATTCTGATGTTTGGGAAAAGGTGTTGGTCACATTTTGTCTCTTCTTCTCAAGCAAAAATTTGGTTAGAGCTCCAAGGTTTATGCTGATAGCATAACTTGGTTCTAACTTATGCAAAGGAGTACACAAATGCCCACCTTCCTTTCCCCAGCTGGGTATAGTCTCATCACATTCCAACAAGTCCTGCAATCTGGTGACATTCAGGAGAGGTAACAGCAATGAGACAAGTTCTGGGGCAGTCTGCACAATCAGGGCAGTAGACTGGGAAAGTGCAGTGCACAGTCACAGTATAACTCAGTTCAAGAAAAAAATCTGTCCACTTTAGCTTCCCATGAGATAGAGACAAGTCTTTTATTCTCACAGTTCTTGCCCAGAAGTTAGACCCAGGGTTCCACAGCTGCACCAGGTCAGAGCTAGCCTGAAGCACAGGTAGCTAAATCCACAACGATGAATGGCTGCAGAGCCTGTTGGTACTCTCAGGGCCTTGTTGCTAATTTTACTGGAGAACTAGAAAGAGGAAATGTAGTCCATGATAGCTTCCTAAAGTCCACACAGGAGAACAGGAACAGATGCAGGTATCCTTTATTCTATATAACCTGAAGTACTTTGGTCCCTAGTTAATCTGGTTTATGCTTCAACATATAAAACAACAAAAAAAATTTAGAGATGAAGTAAACTATATTTGGAGATGCAGTTAATAAATCAAAGGTAATCACTCACTTTAGGAAACTTAATATATGAAAACAAAATAATTCAACATAAGGTAGCAGGAAGTACATTTTTCCAGAATCAGTACTGAAGAAATTCCTATGGTGATCCTTTTAAAATCCAGAATGTTATACACATATTTGTATCTTCTGTGGAAAGTCAACTTTATGAGAGTGAAGATACATCTCAAATAAAAATTCTATCTAGTAACATGCTTTTTTAAAAAGAAAAAATAGTTGTATTATTGATGCATATAAATATGGAATATATTTCCCATGTGGGATCAACACTGATAAGCATTCAGTTCCCAGATGGGATCAAAACAAGAGCTTAGCTTTAAACAAAAAGATTTTATTTTGGTTTACATATTCATTCACCACTGGAACAAATAATTTCTTAAATTCTCAACAAATCTTTTCTTATATTCTCTGTATGCATAAAATTCTATAAGGAAATGGTAGGAATTCAGTATAACAATGCAAGCGTTTTACCTTCAGAGAAGTTATTTACTGTGGTGATATTATCTAGGTCCTTCGCTCACCTATATCATTGTGCCTGAAGAATGAATCACTATAAAATTTAACATACTACTTGGTAATTCAGACTTAAATGAAAGACTGAAGGTCAACAGCTACAACAGTATATAGTCATAAATTATTACTTAATAAATTCACCTCTAAGAGAATCTTATTGTAGGGCATAGGACTAGGAAGATGGAAATAAAAAGGCCTTTATTTGCATAAATTAGAATGACCACATATCTTATAAGTGAATGGAGAATTCTGACCTTTTAAAACATCTATGAGAGCACAGTGAAACATTTTTGGCTTTAAATTATGATGGCATGACTCTGGATTAACTTCAGAGATACCCTGATGGAGTAGCACAGTGTTCAGTATAAATTCTGCTCCCTGAGCATTTTCTGAAGAAAGATAAAGACCAGTAAACAGATAAAATATTTGGAACTGTCTGAAATAGCTGCTGCCTACATACTGATTGGCGTGTTTGGCCCTTCTCTAGCATACTCCAACAAAATTAAAAGTAAAATGAGATATTATATTGGTATAAAAATAGTATGATTAAAACCCTTCTACTTGTGAAAAGAGATTCAGTTCATTAGTTTGAATTAATTTCATTACTTCCTGCATCCATGTTAATAATACATGAAAAAGAATCATCTCTTGTAGTTTTATATCCATTTAAGGTTTTGTGAGTGTTGTGGCCTTTCCCTTTTCTGTTCCACACCCTAGTATTTATGTATCAAAGGGACTTGACCATATTTACATTCATGTTTTTAACTGAACTGCACTGAAAGCAGTTAGGTAATAAAAAAAAAATATACACCAGCTTGACTTTGACAAGTAATGTTGTCACTCCTTTTCTTTGAAGAAGAAGCAAAACATTCATAACAAAGGGTTGGTCTATGGCAATAGATCATGCTCCAGTATTGACTTACATCTATGTTGAAAATGGATGAAAAGTGAAAGTGTCTGCTGCCTCCTTAGTTCCCTAGACAAGGAAGAAACAGTACATATGAGAAGGGAAACAGATATATTCAGTATTCATCTCTCCTTGGGCTTCTGAAGATTGTCTACAGCATTCCAAGTGGAGGCCACTGTCTGAAAAAGAAGTCATACCCGAGGTCTGAGTCCTGACAAACCAATGAACTTCTGTTATTAAAAAATGTGGCGCCTCTGGGCCTGGACTTTGTTAGAGTCTTGCCTTACATTTCTAATACTTTAACAGCTGTGTGAGGTTTAGACTTTCAAAGAGTGATTAAAATCTGAAATTGGTCTTCTTATGATAACAAATCATCAGACCTACTACAGGGCTAAAATGGCTACAAATGTCCAACAGAGTAAAGCATGCACTGCTAGAAGAATCTTTGCACCCTTGTAGCTATGAGACTAGCTCCTCAGGCAGTATTCAGCTCTATATCCAGAAACACAAGTTTAGGCATATACAATATAAGTTTTAGCAGGCTAGCTGCTTGGAAAGCATGCAGATCTTATCAGCAGTGGACTATTGGGAACTGTTGGTCTCACCCTATATTTGAATAGTTCACTTCATGGTCTCCATTAATTATTTATTGCTGTTGGACTGTAGCAGGAGCTTAGACACACACAATTAGTTTCCACGCAATTGTCTGCACTGTAGGCACATAAACACAAATGACTGAATCTGGAGCACAGTCTGAGCTACCATGTTTGTGTCAATATTGGCCACCATATACAAAAAAGACAAAATTAATGGGGATATCTCCCAGGAACAGTAGACTAAGGGACAGATCCAATATTGAATCACTCTAGCTTTGAAAAATGACAAGTTTTCATCTCTTTTGTATGAACCAAAATTATTTCCTGAACACTTACAGAGGTGGTATAGTTTTATTGGCATAAGCAAGACATTTCAAGTGCAAGAAGAACTGCTAAGATATTATCTATTCTGTATCAATGCTTAGACTGAAACTTACCCTTCTGTAATTTTTGACTTCTAAGATATTCAAAGTGTTCCATAAAAAAGAAATACTATTAAAAAAAAAAACAAACCACAAACAAACAACAAAAAAAACCACACCACTTGTATCAATGAAGCTGAGGGTATTCTTTAAATGTGAGAACATGAAATTATAGTTTAAATCTGTAACAATTACTGCAGCTTTGCAATTCAGAAAGCGATCTTAGTTGTTCTGTTTGAGACAATGAAGGATCTGGGTAGTTGCCTGACATATTTCTCATGGGACATATTTTGACTTTACTGTCTAAACAGATTAAAATATTATATCCTCCACCACCACTTATATATGAGGTTTCAACAGGAGGCTTTCAGCTAAGCAGTGCCATGGTGTAAAAAGTACAGGTTTCAAAACACACAGTAGGAAAAAAGATTATGTTCTTCAGACACAGAAAATGGAATGTGTCTATTATACATAATTTTTTACTTTATCATTGTTGAGTGACATTCAGACAGTATACAAATCTTTCCAGAGGCCCTGACTATATGTGCGCAAGGGCATGTGTGTAACTATCTGAACCTCTGCCAATATTATATTGTGCAATTTTAAAAGAAGAATATTTATCTATCCAGTAGCTATTCCGGGACATTTAATTATCTGCTATAACACACATTTCCTGAGCAAAGCACTTGTCTCTATGCATCAATGTGCTACCTGTAAAATGGAAATAATATTTCTTTCCTGCAGAGTAATTATAAAGCATCAAAAGTGTGAAGCTGTCACACTGAGGATATTCTTACATGTCTGTTCTATAGCTACCTGATGCTTCCAAGTGTAGAATGCATTTTACAGAAAAAAAAGTCACAATGCAAGAATGTACAGATATTTTTATATCTCAGCTAACTTCATCCTCTTGGAATTCATTTTTTATGTATTTTTAATGCAATTTCTCAAGTTTGATAACATATTTTGAGAAAAGTCCAGACTTTGGTCTTTTGATCTGTGCTGTCATTGAAGTTAAGAATTTAAGTGAAACTATACAGATTTCTGTGATGCAAAACCTCAATACCTCCAAGAATTTGGAGTCTTGAAGGGGGCACAGGAAGAATGCACAGTTATTTCCTAGACAACAAAATAATATGAAAATATATTCCAGGTACTACAATAGCACACAAGGATAGATTCAAATCTGCAAACACATTTCACATTCAAGATTGCAAATAAGCATACTACAGCAGTCTATGATGAAAGCCACTTAAGAATGAGGATAGAAAGATATACTGCAAGAAAATCAATTCCTGGTGAATATTCCTGGGCTGTTTCTTGTTGTCATACCAACCCACACAGCTATCTTATTGACTTCTGTACATCAAACTGAAACAGCAAAAGGCTCTGAAGGAGTTAACTCAGAATGCAAGCTCTAGGTGAAGAACTAAAGGAACTAGAATTCAAGGCTAGTGAAAGATAACACCTGGCCAAAGAATGCTAACACACTAACACAAAGAACATAAAGTAAGAACACAGGGAAATAAAGAACACCAAAAATGCTAACACACATACCTAAATAGACATAAGGAAGGGTTCCTTATGGAATAAGTGGCAAAATAGGGGCATGAATACAAAATCTTGCAAAATTCACCATCAGGAAGACAGCCAACTAAGAAAGTTGAAAAGTTCAAAGCAAGGAAGACTCCTGGAATGGGACCCCCTGAGGATGAAGAAATAGGAATGACCCTTGAAACAAGAGGACGACTCCACCCAGACTCCACCCAAACTCCGCCTACTATGAATATTATAATGAAATGTTGCAATAATATGAATATGCATGTAAAAATGATGTAATCTCTTACAAAAACTGTATAAATACCTGACTTTACACTGATAACTTTGGGCTAGTTTTGCCCAGCGCGAGTTGGCTAGCCCCCAGCATTGCCTAAAATAAATACCTTTTGCTGCTTAAAGACTCAAAACTGTCTCTGAGCAGTTTTCAGTGTGCCTTTTGGGGCATCAAAACCACACAGCTGGTTTTCCCATTTACATCACCCAAAGTTCCCTCTTCTTGTTCCTCATCCTGTCTCTCCAAATGGCATCCAGTGGCTTTCCTCCATCTAATGGCTCTACTTTCCTCCTCTTTATCTTTGCTTCTAGCTCTTTCATTTATTATTTTATTCTCTTTCTGCCCCCACTCTTGAGTTGAGTTTATTGTTTGATGTTTCTCCAGCACACTCTGTTGATGTAACCAAAAGCTAGACCTGAACTTATTTCAGCAGGGAATAGCCCATATCAATAGAGGGGAATTTTTCTCAATTCTTGCATCCCTGAAATGCTTCATTTCTCTGTGAATCTGCAGCTTCTATTTAGAGGGAAGACAAACATTGGTGAATTAATTTACCATATTCTGAGAAATGAGATAGTCCATATACTCACTTGATACTTACTTAATTTATCTAAGAAACTGAAAATTATATTTTATAATGAAAACTGTCAGACAGACTTTGCAACAGGCATTATTTCCTGCACTGTCTTCTAAGATAAAGCAGTATGCAACATGTACTTTATAACTTTCCTTTTAGGGAATTTTACCCTGTTTGGCAAGTGGAGGTAGGAGTGTCAGCTTGCTGAGGACTGAATATACAGCTTATAAGTATATGTTCTTAAACAGAGCTCCCAGAACTGCATGTAGGTACAAAGCAGTATGAAGAGTGTTTCTGTTTTGAGAGAGGGAAGCAAAAACAACCAGAAGATGCTACTGACAATAAGTATAAAAAGAATAGAATGTATACATATGTATTTGTCTCCAGTTTTTAAACTTCTATCTGTATTAACTCAATTTCATTTTTAATTGTAGATCAAAAAAAAAAATTAAAATTTTTCCATGGGGAAATTTTATCAAGTTTATGATAGATCACCAAGAAAAAGTAATTCCAGATTCCAAAATGATATTTTATAATATCATATTATTCTGTTATTCAGTTGACCAAAATTTACAAAATCTGTCTGTTTATTCAAAATTTGTATGAGATACCTTGAAAAAGTTTGTGGGAAATTCATCAGAAAGTAATTTCTTGTCTGGAAAATGGTGTTTAATAGTCTTTCCTCAATTTCTCTAGAGTAATGAAACTTTCTTCTGTTTGACACAGTGTTGTCATCACTCAGGCTCTAATCAAAAAGTATTTTCAGGATACAGCACTCTATTCAGTCAAGACAAACTACCCTTGTCCATGCATTCATCACAGGCAATTGATTTCTCTTTAATCCAAACTTCTTTATAATGACCTTCATCATATTTGGCGCAGCAAAGATGCATAAGGCAGTCTGTTCATCAAGATTTTTTCCTTTTCTATTTTTTCATTGCCAAACTGTTAATCTATTAGTTTTCAGGCTTGTAACTTTGCTTACTGAAGTTCATGCATCACCTTATTTGTCAGATTTATTTCTCACTCTTGTATTAGCTTTGTCTAGCAGTTTTATACTCCCTCCCTCTTCCTTCCTCCAGGACCCTTTGTTCTGAGTTTAATCAGAGATTTGTAGTACCTGCAATTTGGGAAAATTTCTATTCCCATAATATTAGATGAAATTACTTGACTGAAGTAGAATCTCCTCGGATGCATGTAGGGGACCCACACAGCAGTAATGAAACCATACCATGGGTATCAGAAGGCAGAATTTTGACCTCAGTTTCACTTGATATATAGGTCTGAGGCAAGTATTAAGTGAGATAGTGCTAAGAACAGCTTTTGTACAGGGTTCAGGAAGTGTACTTTCAGGACTCACATCTTACATGACATGAGGCAGCACATGCAGAGAAATTTTTAACAGAAATTTAATTTCCTGACAAAATTTTGACAGCAGTTCCAAATTCCATGTTACTGTATAAGTTTTTTTTTTTTCCTGAAAGCAAAACAAAAATACCATATGTGTTTGGGTAAATCATCTTTCTATAGGGAAGTTGCTTATTTAAACATTTGTCAATGTGACTCCTATGCACAAATATACACCTGTACTCAAGTTTCAATATTTAGTGCAAAAACTGATCAAAAATACTTTAAACAGATCTAATGTCTTCAGTACTTAAGGAATGATTTTTGGCATAAGAAAGAAATCTGACACTAAAAGACGTCTAATAATTCTCTTTTCCCCTAAAGAGAAGGAAGATGCACATATGGAAAATGTATCATTTACAGAGTTGTAAGACAGGAACAACCATTGCACTTGAAAACTTTGCTGGCCTTCATGAGGAGGATGAAAATATTAGTGGATAAGGGGAGTGCAGCTGATGTCATACACCTGAACTTGTGCATGGCATTTGACACTGTCCTGCATGACATCCTTGTCTGTAAACTGGAGAGACATGGATTATCCACCTGGTGCATAAGGAGTTAGCTGCATGGTCAAATTTAAAGAATTGCACTCAAGATATCAATGTCCAAGTGGAAAGCAGTGACAAGTGGTGTGTTCCTCAGAGATCCACACTGAGATTGGCACTGTTTAATATCTATTTTAAACATAGATGTAACATGGTCAGTTTGAGACAGTGAGATTGAGAGCATCTTCAGCAAATTTGCCCAGCAATCTCAAGCTGTGTGGCGTGTTCAACATGTTGGAAAGAAGGAATGCCATTCATAGAGAACTTGACTAGCTGGAGAGGTGACCTGTATGAACGTCATAAAGTTCAACAAGATGAGTGCAAAGTCCTGCATGCAGGTCAGGGCAACCCCAAACACAAATCTAAGGCTGGGCAAATAATGGATTGAGAGCAGTTTTGTGGAGAAAGACTTGGGTGTGGGTTGAAAAGAAGTTCAACATGATGGGGCATGTATGTTTTTGGACCAGAAAGTCAACCATATCCTGAGATGCATCAAAAGAACCAACAGGTCAAGAGAGGTGATTCTCCATCTCTTTTCTCCACCTAGAGTATTGCGTTCAATTCTTGGGTCTCCAAGAGACAGACATGGATCTCTTGGAGTATGTCCAGAGGAAGGCCATGAAGATGATCAGAGTGCTGGAGCACCTCACCTGTCAAGACAGACTGAGAGATTTGTGGAAGTTCATCCTGGAGAAGAAAAGGCTCCAGGGAAACCTTAGAGCAGCCTTCCAGTACCTGAAGGCAGAGATGGACTTTTTAAAAGGGCGTATAGTGACAGGACAAGAAAGAATGGCTTCAAAATGAAAAAGGGTAGGTTTAGGTTAGATGTAGTGAAGAAATTCTTTACTGTTAGGGTGAAGTACTGGACCATATTGCCCAGAGAAATTGTGGATGTCACATCCTTGGAAGTGTTCAAGACCAGATTGAATGGGGTTTGGAGTAATCTAGTCTAGTAGATGTCTCTGACCATGGCAGGGGTTTGGAACTAGATGACCTTTAAGGTCCCTTCCAACTCAAACCACGCTATGATTCTATGTTTCTACGACATTAAGTCATGGCATCAGACTATGAAATTCTGTTCATTTTTGTTCTATGTCTGGAAATACAAATGTGTTCTTTCTATGTTTTTAATCAAAGTCTTTTTTTGCCATATAGCAAAGGGGACCTTTAATGTTAATCTTTCTTAAACCATAGTATTGAATTCTTTTGAGGGTATTCCCTTGTGAGATTGAATGAAGTTTTAAAACTATAAAAACTGATTCTCTCAGTAAGAAATCTAAGGATTTATAGTACAGCTGCAATGGTGTGCCAGGGAGAGTGATTCCAATTCCAATTTACAACAATAACAATATCAAAGTTATTATAAGGAGACCATTATTCTTCTACTTGTTTTGTCTATTGTAGTCAGAGATTCCATTTTACCTTCTCTCAGTAACTTCTTCAATCATTATTAGAAAAAATGATGTTTTAAACTATTAATTTTGAGCAGCTGAAAGAGATTCTTTTTAACAACTTCCAATTATTCTTTATTCCACTGTCTAGCTGTAGAAGATAATGTATTAATTTCCTTTTATCCCCAGTGATAGCAAGATTCTGTTTTACAGTGCCTAACATTTAGACTGAATCATAGTAGTAAAAATGGTGGAGATCCATTGAATTGCTCGGTCTATTTCCATGAAAAAATATAACTTTTAGGAAAAATATAAAATCACAGAATAATAGAACAGTTTGAGTCAAAAGAAACCTTTAAAGATCATCTAGTTCAACCACCTGTTATGGGCAGGAACACACTTCTCCAGACAAGCTTGCTCAAAGCCCTATCCAACCTGACTTTGAAAACTTGCAGTGATGGAGTATCCACAGCTTCTCTGCTGTCTCACCATCTGTACTGTAAAAAAATGTCTTCCTTGTGTTAAATTTAAATCTACTCTCAGTTTAAAGCCTATATTTAATCTGCTCTCTATCTTTCATATATTTCAACATATCTTCCAGGAAGATCTGTTCCATGATTGGACCTGGAGGTGAGGATGATTGGTCAATAGTTCCCAGTGTCTTCCTTTTCAGTCTTTTTATATTTAATAATGCATGTTTTTTTTTTCACTCTTTTTATATTTAATAATGCATGTTTTCAAAAGCACCCTCAAGAGACATGAACAAAAAGTTCTGATCATAATTAACTGATCATAACACACTCATCATCAACCTTAAATCTTTCTCTTGTACTCAATTTTGAAATATATTTTTGGATGTCTAATTAGAATAATACATTTAGAAAACAAAACAAAAAAAATCAAATTAAGCATCTGGTTACAGAAAACCTTCAGTGATCAACTTTTTCATTATGTCAACCTAATTTTGTTATGTTTTGTATGTTTTTTCTCTGTCCTATAAGAATGATATGAATTATTAGATAATTCATATCTCTTTATCTCTCTGAGATTACTTTTAATAATCATCATGTTTCTAGCTGCAGTTTTTATTAAATTCCCATCAACAGAATAGCACTTGCACCATGAATCACATACTCTGCTCAAACTTTGAGTGTAGAGTAACTAGTGCACTTGATGAAATGTATTTTAAATGGAAATGCTTGTCATAAAAAGTAAAATTATTGTGACCAGCAAAATACAAGAAAAGCATTCCATTTCAGCAATCCTGTTACTCATGATTTCTCCTAAACTGTTCTATATTCGTGACCTGCTTTTAAGAACATTCCCCATTCTTCAAAACCAATTAACTTACGTTCATCATGCTTACAGTCAGCTTCCTCTGATGTGGACTGATTGTGCCCACAGACCACAGTAGACAGGACAATGGTTAGGTCAGAATCTATTTTGCAGGATTCTGGGTCTTTTCACAAACATGTTGGCCTTTCAGTCATACCAAAAAATCGAGATACACAGCTTGGATTCTTCCCACACACATGACCATATGAATGTAGCAATTCTTAGCATTGTCTTTGATATTATAGGCCACACTTGGTACTTTTGGGGGCCTGAATACCTCTGCACAAATATTCTGACTTGTCTAATAAAGATGGCTGGGCAGATTTTTGGACCTTGTGTGAGGATATGGTGTAGGTAAAAAAATTATTTCTAGGATGGCCCAAATCATTATTTAATAGTTGGTGATTCCTTATAATATTCCCATGGTAACTTTAGGGCTGGTAGACAGAGTATTTTTCTTTGAAAGTATGATATGAATTTTGTTTTGTGTGTTTGTTTGTTTAGGGTTTTTGTATGCACAAAAAAGAAATTGTCATTGTGGAAGAATGTAAGCTCTGTTAACCAAATACTGAAGATGGGTGCTGTGTAGATGAGTGCGATGTCACTGACTGCTGTCTATGAGTGCTTGTTGAAGCAATCCAATCCATCAAACTGCTTTTAGTTTTTGCTTGGAGATAGGAAAGTATAGTTCCTCTCCAGAAGGGATCCTGGGCACAACTGTTTTTATAAACAATTTAGAAATGAGTACTGGGGAGCAAAAGAGAGAGTGACCCAATCATGGAGATTTTTATCTACTGTCTGATTATAATTTGGTGTTACTATTATACTACTGTATATAGTACTATACTGCTATGGATTATTGCTATTTACATGTTTATTAACATAAAACATCCTAAAATATTCACACACCTTTAAAATAGTAGCACTTAGGTAAAACAACCTATTGGAAGACAAACCAAGTATGAGATACTCTGAGATATATGAAGTGCTACAGTTTAAAACTGTATCAGTGGAAAACTGCCTTCACATATAATGTCCAATATCCTTGTATAATTCATTACAGCAAGGTTATGTATGAAAACACATTACCTTTGCATTTGGACTTTTCATTAGACATACTACCTAACAAAAATGAATACTGGCATTTTAGGGTATTTGTTGTACTTTTCATCTTCACTGAAATGCAAAACAGAATTAATATGTATTGTATTCTGCCTAACTTCTAACCTCTGCTCCAGGAGGGTTTGGGCCTTCCATGGGTTCTCTGTTACATCTGCCAGTTCTGTGCAGTGCCTTGGCTATCTAATGCACTTGAAGCACTTCTTATAACATTGAGAACCCTTCATATTTTTCTCATTATTATCTCAGAAGCAAGCAGAGTGAAACAAAAACAATCTTTGAAATTAAAAAGGCAGCCCACGAAAGGGAAATCTTAAAAAGAAAGGGTGTTGAAGGTACTGGATACCTGTGTCTCCATCTGTCCTGAATGGTGTCCATCTGCCAACCTGTATTTTTCAAAAGACAAGTTTCTTGATAGCAATGTTTACATTCTCCTGACAGACATTAGGATTTCATGTGCACTGGAAAATGTAAATTGGCTTATCAATTAAACTAATTTCATATGCAAAATCTGTGCCTTTGATAACATCACACGCATATAAAACCACAAAACTGAAGTGGCCTTTAAAAATTATGTATTCTATTTTTTTATGTGACATTAGAATCCTGGAATCATTAAGGTTGAAAAAGACCTCCAAGTTCATTGAATCCAACTATTAACCTAGCATCACTGTATTCACCACTAAACAATATTCCAAAGGACCACGTCCAAACACCTTTTGAACACTTCAAGGGCTGGTGATTTCACCACTTCGCAGGGAAGCCTATTGCAATGCCTTAATAACTTTTCAGTGAAGAAATTTTTCCTAATGTATAATGTAAACCTCCTCTGATGGAACTTGAGACCATTTTCTCTCATCTTGTCACTTGTTACCAAGGAGAAAGACCAACACACACCTCACTACAACCTGCTTTCAGGTAGTTCATAGAGAGTGATAAGGTTCCACCTGAGCTGCCTTTTCTCCAGACTAAATAACTCCAGCTCCCTCAGCTGCTCCCTATGAGAATTGTGCTCCAGACTCCTCACCAGCTCTGTTACTCTTCTCTGTACACTCTTCAGCATCTTCACATCTGTCTTGTAGAGGGGGGCCCAGAACTGAACATAGCAATCAACATGGGGCCTCATCAGTACCAATCACAAAATGACAATCACTGCCTTAGTCCTGCTGGTCACAGTATTTCTCATACAGACCAGGATGCCATCGACCTTCTTGGCCACCTGGGCACACTGTTGGCTCAAGTTCAGCTAGATGTCAAAAAATTAGTCCAGGTGTTTTTCCAGTGGGCAGCTTTGCAGGCACTCTGCCCCAACTGGTAGTGCTGCATGGGGTTGTTGTGATCCAAGAGTAGGACCCAGTGCTTGGCATTGTTGAACCTCATACCATTGCCCTTGGCCTACTGGTCGAGCCTGTCCAGATCCCTCTGCAGAGCCTTTCTACCCTCCTGCAGACGGGGACTCCCACCCAACTTAGTGTTATCTGCAAACTTACTGAGAATACACTTGATTCCCAGATTATTGATTAAGATATTTAACAGGACTGGCCCCAATAGTGAAACCTGGAGAACAACACTGGTGGTTAGCCACCAACTGGATTTAACTCTATTCACCTCTACTCTCTGGGCCAGACAATCCAGACAGTTTTTGCCCCAGGACAGTACGCATGTCTGCACCATGGGATGCCAGCTTCTCAGAGGGAACACTGTGGAGGACCGTGTCAAAGGCTTTACTAACATCTAAGTAGACAACATCCATAGGCTTTCCCTCATCCACTAAGGGGGTCACATTGCCATTGATGGAGATCAGGTTGGTCAAGCAGGTTGTGTCTTTCA
>NW_020957151.1:14841-26354 GCF_003031625.1 Empidonax traillii | reverse complement strand
AAATCCATGCTGGCTGGGCCTGATCGCCTGGCATGTCACATGATGGCGCCCAAAATGCTCCATGACCTTGCCCAGCAACGAGGTCAGACTGACAGGACTGTAGTTCCCTGGATCCTCTTTCTGACCTTTCTGGAATATAGTATTGCCTCCCACTCCTAAACAGAAGGGACTGTCTCAGAGTCGTAGATGCCCATGATTGAAAAAGAACAGCAAAAGCCAGAGGGATCTGAAAAATCTCACAGAGTTTTATTAGCAAACTACACACTTGGCATGGAAATTGGTATATGCTTTACCCTGCCTTCTAATAATAGAAGGAATAAGAGAACAAAGAAAAGAGAAAAGAAAGGAGAGATAGGGTGAAAGACAGATCAGATAGGAGAGGAAAGGAGATCATCAGTCCTGGGTCCAGCATCAATCCAGCCAACATGATGTCCAGGGCCCTGTGAATGTGCCATGTGGAACTTGTAGGGGTATCTTTTTATAGCTAAGTTTTCCACACCCTGGGGTTAGGTTTCTCACTCTTCATATAAATGAGTTAACACATTCAGTTTGTTATTCTGGACCTTCCTGGAAATGAGTCAGGGAGTTTTGAGGGTCTTCTGGTGTACTTGATCCCCCTCTAGTGGACTGACCCTCAGGTGACAACTCATGCCTGCCTCTTGATCCCACTTCTGCACTTGTGTTGTCCTTCATGTTGTGCAGTCAACATGGACCCGAACATGGGATTTGGTCCCAGAAAGGTGTTGCCCTCACTCTGTACAGACCCCTTTCCATCCATATCCTGTTTTAACTTGCCTGCTTGAATGGTCGTTGGTGTTTGAAGAACAGCAACACACCAACTCCTTACTGCTCAGTCTTCTACAGATGTGTGTTACATTTGCAGCAATGTCAAAGGGCTTGGGTTAGCTCTTCTCATAATATAGTCTGTTAAAAAGAAAGAGAGAAAATGCTACACACATACATATATATATATATATACATCCGTACGTACATATGCATACACATATTTATATGCTTATTTTAATAAAGAAATTCTCTGGTATTCTTGAAATCATGTGAGTCTCCTGAAAAGGCAGCCTTCTGTCCATTATGCATATTCTATTGCCATCAAGAAAAACATACAATTAGAATCTACAGAGGGAAATACTCTTCCATATGTCTTCACTGTAAAAGTAAGGTATTTCAATGACAAATTTCAATTTATTTTTGATGGAGGCAATTTATGTGATATCCTTCCTTTCCAGTCAAAACAAAGGGAATATATTATTTTTATATATAGCACTTAAACAGTCAATGAGTGTAGGCCTTATAAATGCAAGATTGATGACGATGATACTGATTTTTCATGGATTGAGAAGACAAGCATTATACAAGTTTATAATGTAAAACAGCAGAGTTGAATTCTAGTCTTGGCAGCATAGTTATTTCAGTTTTCCTTATATCACAGAATAAAACATCCTGAGTGAAAGTACTGTGACAAATTACATTTGTTTAAGGTTTTACACAAAAACTGGGCTGAATTCCATTACAAAATTTATGTCTAAATCTACAGATATGAAGAGTAGTATATATAGATTTAACCAAAATAAATGCACAACTGAAGATCCACCAGGTCTCAGATTTTCATGTTATCTAGAATATGGATGTTAAGCAAACAAACATTGGAAAGTGTTAATTCTACCCTGTAAGCAACAGCTGTATCCTGAAAAATGGTTGTCAAGATGACATCTGCAGCTCTGGCATTCAAACATATCCAATCATAAATTATTAAAATTCTGAAAAGTGTAGTTGGCAAAACATGGGGTAAAATATGCTACTTATCATCATTGTATACTACCCATAAAGAAAGGAAAAATTGACAGATGAGTAAAATGCTTACTACAACTAATTAACATTCCTATAGAATGCTTTCAAAATTAGTCATGCTGAATTCAGCTTTTTTAATGAAAATAAAAAAGTTGGAAATGAAGACTGGCATGTCATCTTCTAGGGAGTTTTCTGCTAGCTCTTTGATTTTCTTAGGAACCAATGAATGAGTGTTTCATAGTTTGTTAAGTGGTAGTAAAACATTATCAAACATGGATATCATATAGTCATGTCCTATTTTCTCCATCTGCAAAGGTTCTTTCCTTTCTTGAGTCCTTTCATCACCGAACAAATCCATATTGTGTTTTGACTTTCTACTCACTGGTAGAGTCGTGATGACTGTATGCAAAGAACTGCATTATAAGGGTTTGTCAGTCTAAGACTTCCTATTTTACTACTTCATAGACAAGTAATGAGCTATTAGAAAATATGTATTTAAAGACATGACCACTGAAGGTAAGGTCGTACCAGTGCAGAGCAGAGCAGGACAATCCCCTCTCTTGACTGGCTGGCAGTGCTTTGCCTGATGCCCCCCAGGACATGGTTGGTCCTCCTGGCTGCCAGGGCTCTGGTCATATTCCATTGACCAGATCCTGTTCCATGGCACTACTTTCCAGCATCTCATTCCCCAGTCTGTACACACAACCAGGATTTTTCCGTCCCAGGTGCAGAATCTGTCACTTGTCGTTGTTAAACTTTATACAGTTGGTGATTGCTCATCTCCCTAATTTGTCAGAGTATCTCTGCAGGGCCTGTCTGCCCTTGAGGAAGTTGAGAGCTCCTCCGAGTTTTGTGTCATCAGCAAACTTATTTAACATTCTTTCGAGTCTTGTGTCCAAGTTGTAAATGAAGATGAGGAGAACCTGGCTGAGGATGGAGCCCTGTGGAACCCCACTAGTGACTGTATGATAGTGAATGGATGTTACCACGTTCACTGTAACTCTTTGTGTCCGAACTGGGAGCCAGTTCCTTACTCGTCGTATAACACAGTTGTATGCTGGACATTTTGTCCAGAAGGACACTGTGAGAGATAGTATCAAAAACTTTGCTGAAGTCCAAAAAGATCACATCAACTGGCTTCCTTTGATCAGATAGGTGGGCTACCCTGTCACTGAAGGAAATAGGGTTTTACAAGCAGGACTTTCTCCTCATGAAGCTGTGCTGGCTGTGACCAATGACTAGGTTGTCCTCCAGGTCAACCTCCAGGTTTTTTAATATTTCCCACAACAATATTTTCCATTATTTTAGCAGGCACTGAAGTGAGATTGACAGACCTGTAGTTTCAAGGGTCCCCCTACTTGCTCTTCTTGAAAACTGGAACATTGTTCGCCAGCTTCCAGTCAGCTGAGACCTCTCCAGATTCCCAAGACTACATGAAAATCATCAAGAGAGGCCTTTGCAATGACATCCAGCTCCTTCAGCATTGGATGAATCCCATCAGGTCCCATAGATTTGTAGGGATCCAGATGGAGCAGCAGGTCCCACACAATTTCAGGGTCAACTGGGAGTTGATAATTCTCTCAGTCAAGGTCCTCCAGCTCAGGGCACTGAGACCCCCTTCGTCCATTATCCATTTTGAAGACATAGGCAAAGAAAGCATTAAACACCTCTGCCTTGTCTATGTCTGTTCGTGAGGTGACTATCCTCATCCTGTAATGGGCCAATGTTATTTCTACACCACATTTTGCCATTAATATGTTTGGAGAAGCATTTTTTGTTGTCCCCTACATTTCTGACCATCTTCAACTCCAACTGAGCTTTGGTTGCATGAATTTTCTTACTACCTTTTACCTTTGAGACTTAAACCTTATGCAGAAACTCGTATTTCTTTCCCCCATAACCAGTGCAGCTATGCATTGCTCTGCTCAGAAACACAGGATCTGTATCAATGCAGATAAGTTGTTTCAAAAACTAAACAAAGATATCACACTTTTTGAAGATAAAGCACAAAATTAACAGCACTGAAAGTCAAGATCAACACCATCAGACATGATGGCAGGCAAAGTAGTCCATATGTTCCTGAAGGCCCATCTAAACAACTACCCTGTCTCAATACTGACCATATCTCCTTGTGAAAGAGCAAAAGTAGATATCCAATATAACAAAGAAAGGAAATCCTACACTTAATTCAAGTATTTCTTCATCTAATCCTGTGAAGAATAAAGTCTTCTTAGCTTTTGGGCCCAGAAGCATCAAAATTTAGGTGAGTCATAACTGTACAAATATTTTTGGAGAGATAGCCATAATAAAACATTAATTTTTACACTATAAATGAGAATTGTACAGTAATTTATTAGAATAAGAAAGATATTTTGTAGATAATGTTTATAGACACTATGAATGACAGTGTTCAGGCAGTTTACAGATTCTGTCTGAGATCTCATGAATCTCTGACATTTTGCCACTACAGCAATATACTTCAACCAGGACTTGAAATCAGTCCCTGAGTAGCACAACTCGCTGTGTCAAAGTAGTTATTTTTAATGAGTTTATGAATTTGTATTGTGCCAGCTATTCCTTGTCATGCTATTGGATTGTCAATGCAATAGGAGAGAAGCTATTAATCTTGGTAATAAAATGTTTGAATACAGAATGTGCAAAGTTACGTGTAGCAGACACATACAGAAGTTAATGGGCCAAATTTAGCACTGGCTTAATGCCACTCAAATCACTGGAAATAAGCCAGGTCTCAGTCTGAGTTAATGGTTTTTGTACTATGCTAGTGAATTTCTGTCATACATCCATCTTACGGTATTTTAAACAACAAATGGTATTTCATTCTGAGTGCACTACTGGTTATTGTCTCAGCTATTAATGTAAAAGTCATTGAGATGATACTGAAGTGCATGTACACAGTGACAAAGCAAATATCTGGTGAGATAGAAAAGGGTTTTTTTTATTGAGCTATCAATTACAATGAATAGGACCCAATAACAACCAAGATAACCACACTGATTCCGTGAATAAGTAATTTGTTAATAAAGACAACATTCCCCGCCCCCCCAACTAAACCTTGGAGAAATGGAGCACAACTTTTAACAAACATGGCCAGTTTGTAAAGAATTAATGATCACATGCTCAACCTTTATTGTGGCAAATAGTGGTACATTATAAGAGCAATTTGCAGGAAGTTACCTTACCAATTAAGAAATGGCAGTTTCTAAGGAGCAAAACTTCTGCTTAATTACTCAATAAACAGGCATGAAAATGTTTCAAGTGGACTAAACACTTAGTGAACAATCGTCTTTTGTGACAAGAGCTCTCTAGATTCTAGAGAATAAAAGAAAATTTCCTGTCTTCTTTTGGAGGGAAAAAAATTATGTGATCTAATTTTTCTTACCTTAATTTTCAATTTTTCTTTCTCTGGCCAACCCGTTCCACTGTCTCACCACTCTTAAAAAATTTTTTTTCTTCTTATATTTAACAAAAATTTACTCTCTTTCTATTTTAATGCATTGCCCCCTGTCTTGCCCCTTGTCACTAAAAAATCTTTATCTGTCTTTCGTATAATCGCCCCTATAAACATTCAAAGACCAAAATAAGGTCTTGCTGGAGGCTTCTCTTCTCCAGGCTGAACAACCGCAGTTCTTTAAACCTTTCCTCATAGTAGAGGTGCTCCAGCCCTGCTTTCATTTTTGTGTCCCTCCTTTGAACCTGTTCTAACAGGTCTTTGTCTGTCTTGTACTGTGGATCCCAGAGCTGGGCACATTACTCCAGTTGACACTTCATAAGGTGGAATAGAGAAGGACAATTGTTGTCCTTGATCTGCTGGCCACAATTCTTTTATGCAGCCCAGGATACCATTGGTTTCTGAGCTGCAAGTGCCGTTTGCCGACTCAGACATAACTTTTCATCTCCCAATATCCCCAAGTCCTTCTCTGTAGGGTTACTCTTAATCAGTTCTTCACTTAGTCTGTATGGGTATTGGTAATTGCCTGATCCAAGGTCAGGACCTTAAAACTGGCCTTGTTGAACTTCATTAGGTTTACATGAGCCTACTCCTCAAACCTGTCAAGGATTCCTTTGGATGGCATCCTTTCCCTCAAGTGAATCAAGTGCACCACTTAACTTGTGTCACCTGCAAACTTGCTGAGGGTGCACTCCATTTCAGTATCTATGCCACTGATAAAAATATTTAATAGTATTGGTCACAGTACACACTCTCGATGGACACCCTTCACAACCTGGACATTGAGACACCTCCTGTGACCCTTTGGATGTAGTCATCCAGCCAACTTCTTATTTAACAATTCTTCAAAAACATATCTCCAATTTAAAGGCAAGAATTTTGTGTAGGATTGTATGAATGGCCTTACAGAAGTCCAAGTAGATTGCATTTGTAGCTCTTCCTGTGTCCAGGGATGCAGTCACTCCATTGTTGAAGGCCATGATTACTCAGGCATGATTTGCCCTTTGTGAAAACATCTTGACTGTCTCTAATCACCTACCTATCTTCCATATGTTTAAACATGTCTTCCAGGATGATTTTTTCCATGGTGTTACTGGGTCCAAAGGTGAGCCTTGCTGGTCAGCAGTTCCCAGGGTTGTCCTTATCATCATTTTTAAAAAATGGGTGCAATATTTCATTGTGTCTAGACACTGGGGACTTCATATGAGTGCCATGACTTTTCAAAATTCAGCATGCCTTTACGCATCCTAGACTTTTGCAAGTACACATATTCAAATGATGTTCATGGAATTTGAAGTACAAAATGTGGGAAACGTTCTTTTACATTGCCTGTTCGATGGTGTGTTCAGTTATTAGTATTTTATCATAGATAATAAAATTTTTGAAAAAAGTTTTTATATATGAAAGGAATTCACATGTTGTGTCCTCTTTATTGGTATGTTCATGGTCAATGTCATCAAATATGCAAACACACATAAACAAAGCTATTTCTTTGCTTCATAGAACAAAACAATTACTTTGGCAATAAATACAGCCAATGACCCTTTATATTGTGAAGAGGCAGCTCTGTTTTTTCAAGGTTGTCAATCTATATCTCCTTATTAATGCTGTTTCCATATATTCAATTCCTAACTCCAAGCTCCACTTCATTTCATTTCACCTACTCTTTGAAATTCAATTTAATGAAATTTTCATAGTATATTTTTTGTCTTTTAAAGAATAAATTTTATGTTCTCTTTATCTGTTCAATAAGAAATTCCACATAAGTTGAAAGTGCATTTCAGGAAAGATGAAGCATCTTTCATCAGCATCAAGCATCAGATAGGACAAAGTTAAAATACATATAAAATTACAGCGCAATGGTTTCAGATTTGCAATCCATTATTGTCTTAGATGTCCTTTATAAAAACGTTCTCAAATACATGAAAAGCTATCCATTCTATTTTTATTTTACATAACCAGCTTCATTACTCAAAGGAGCAGCCTCCTGTGGCACTCTGAGTTTTCTTTGAACTGCAATATGTTACACAGCCATCTGCTTTTGCAGGAAAAGTGTGAGAGTTAATACATTTTTAAAAATAATTCCTACCCAATGAATATGCTTGTCTATACCATAACTCCTCCATCCATCAGAGATTCTCTGCAGTATGGCACAACTTATTTCCCAGCTTCTGCCTACATTAAACATATTTACAAATATAGCTCTCTTAGGGGTTTACTTTCATGACATTTTATTTGGACTCTTTCTTTTCTGAAAAAAACAAACAAACAAAAACAAACAAACAAAAAAAAACCCAACCAAACAAAAAAACCCCACCATCCAAATCCAAAACCACATCACATTATTTTTTTGAGCATATAGCATTATGACATATGCCACTATCCCTTCAGCATCACATGCAAAGAATTTATTCTGGAAAACTTAATGTCATAGATTTAACTGAAAGATTAGATCCAAAGGCTTATAAATATAATAAATACAATAATTACATTTAATAAATAGTTATTGAGGTAGTCATTTTTCTGGTGAGAAATTCAAAGGTGTAATCCACAGTCAGGGTTCATGGTGACATGTGAATCCTTTCTTTGCTTGTGCACCTAGATAATAAATTTGTTTCTCTCTACACTGGGTGGTCCTACTCATTAAACTAGTCATGATCCAATTCTTCCTCTGGGAAATTCTTAGGTTCACTCTTTAATCTTAATCCCAGCCATTTACCTCCCACCCATTAAAAATATAGGTATGGAGTTTCATGCATTTCATGCTTCTGTTTTGTCAATGAATTTAGGCTTTGGGTACAGATACAACTGCATTTAGTGGTTCTTTTAGCATGATTTATTTAAAAGGATTTATAGACTATAAAATTATGTAGAAACTGAGGAATGAGATGCTGGAAAGCAGTGGCATGGAAAGGGACCTGGGGGTCCTGGTCAGTGGCAAGCTGAATATGAGTCAGCGGTGCCCTGGCAGCCAGGAGGGCCAGCAGTGTCCTGGGGGGCATCAGGTACAGCATCACCAGCCACTCGAGGGAGGTGATTGTCCCTCTCTGCTCTGGTGTGATATCACCTTGAATATTGTGTGCAGTTTCGGGCACCACAATATAAAAATGTTATAAAGCTATTGAGAGCACCCAAAGGAGGGCTATGAAGATGATGAAAGGTCTATATGGGACTCCATAAGAGGAGTGGCTGAGGTCATTTGGCCTGTTCAGCCTAGAGAATAGAGAGAGAGGGGAGCCCTCATTGCAGTCTACAACTTCCTCATGAGGGGCAGACACTGATCTCTTCTGTGGTGACCAGTGACAGGACCTGAGGGAATGGCATGTAGCTGAATCAGGTGTGGTTCAGACCGGGTATTAGAAAAAGGTTTTTCACCCAGAGGGTGTTCGGACACTGGAACAGGCTCCACAGGGAAGTGGTCACAGCACCAAACCAGACAGAGTACAAGAAGCATTTGGACAATTCTCTCAAGCATACTCGACATGGTCCTGTGCAGAGCCAGGAGCTGGACTTTGGTGATCCTTACGGATTCCCTTTCAGCTCAGCATATCCTATGATTCTATGAAAATAATTTTTTCTGTCACCATTTACAGAATCATAGAGTGTTTAGGGGTTGGAATGGACCCTAAAGATCATCTAGTCACACCTCCTGCCTTATGCAGAGATACCTCCCACTAGACCACATTGCTCAAGGCCTTATCCTACCTGGCTTTGAACACTGACAGTGTTGGGGCTTCAACAATTCAGTACAAGATCAGTTGTTTCAGATTAAAACATCCCGCACACTGAACTGCCATTGCACTGCATTTATAATGGATAATACATAAGTTAACATTATGTAGCTATTATCTGTTTTCTTTGGAGTGTCACCAGTTTTACATAGAAAATAGACATAAATCATTACTGAAGGGTTTAAAAATATGTTAACTAGCACATTCGTACAAATTAGTATTTTTTCTAGTAATTGTTTCCATGTTGTTATCTTAAAATGCTAGAAAAACACACATTTAAAACATATTTGAAGATAAAGTCCTTGGTTTACTACTGCATGTGCTCTTAATTCTCTGTGTTTGTATTCCAGCTGAATCCAGTGGTCCTGACAAAATGTACACTTGTCTTATAAGCAAGAAGTCATACATCTGTTCACAAAAGAGATAAAGACAAAAGGGAATGGTAGAACATTGTAAATCTTGCCAATTCATATGAGGCATTAGTGGGATCATCTTTAAAGAGCAGATGATCATACCAGCTTAGTCTTATTTAATCCCTGGAAAAGTCAGGATTTGGAAATACTCACATTCAAGTCTTTTCACTAAAGTCTGATTACAGACAGCAGATAGTTTCAGTCATTAATAACTTGGCTTGGTTTAAAAACAAATTCCAGATAACAAAATCACTTCAAAGCTACATGGCATAAGCATATATCTCAATACAGAAGTTAAGTCAATATTTAAAGGTCCTCATCTTAATTTAAGCATCTACTAACTATTAAGAAACTTAACAGAAACTCCAAAATAATTCTATATTTTACTTATCAGTGTCTACAGTTCTTTATTAATTTCTATGGGACAGTGTTGTCATTTGAGGAAATAGACTCATTGTTCTTGACGTAATTAAAGCAAGCAAATAAGAAGGATTTTTCAAGAATTTTACTTAACCTACATTACAGTATTTACATTTGAAACAGACTTGAGGATCCCAAGTTTCAAAAACTAACCTTGTCTAACCAAAAGATACCTTTTTTTAAAAAACACTTCTGTTTATAAACCACATCCTTTTTTTTCTTCTATGCAGTGAATTCTTTAAATTATCTGCATGTTTCTTTCATCACTGAATATAATTTTTGAGTTAGATAATTTAAGCACTATCCAGTCTTACTTGCCCATAAAACTATCCTAAACATTTTAAAACATAACCATATATAAATGGATTATCTAAAAATTAATGTCAAAGTAGTTTTCTATTTAGTGCTAATGTCCTTACATACACATAAAAGGAAGACTGAGCTCTCCCAGAAGACTATGAACTCACTGCACTTCTCTGAAATAAACACATACACACACATACACAATGGACAGAGAATAAGAGCTATCAACTTCCATTCATTATTTTAAAAGTTGTTGGCTTCCACTCATTAATTTAACAATTATGTCAATTACTTTCTCTGAAGTACTGCATCCAGCACTTCCATCTCAACTGAAGAGGCAGAGAAGGTTTAATTTCCTAACTGTTGTGCCGTTTACGTAAGTGAGCAAATTTTAACATCATAAAGTCTTTTTTTTCAATGAGACAGTTACTTTTCTGCTAGAGGCACAACATCTTTCTCCTTTCCTTACTTTTACTAATTATGTTTACATGCTTCATACTTCTACAAGTATGAAGTCCATCCTATACAGACTTTACTGAACCCCCGTGAAAAGTCTGCCCTTTATCTGAGGAGATTGACTCGTGCTGTTGAGTTGGGTATGTCTTGTAAAACAACTAGAGCTAAATACCTTTCCCATTTTCCAGTAGTTTTATATTATTTGTGGAATTATTACTGTTTCTTGTGTGTTTCACATACCCTTCTTGGTGCTGTAGAAGATAAGCCAATGCCCCACAGAGTTCAGCTGCCTAATGTTTATCTCTTATATTGGATAGGCCTTGTCTGTTAAGTTACATCAGAATGGGTAAATTATTTCAGATGAAAACAGGAATGAAGGTGAAGTTTTACTATTTGTGGTCATAGTTACATCTTTGGCCTTGCTGCTTTCCAACAAAACTTTTCATTAACTCAAACATATTACTTGACAATTCCTCTTACATTATAGACTACAGACTCACATTTGTATGAAGAGGTACTATAAAATGATGTCAGTATTTGCTGTGAAATTATTGTAGTTAGTTAGCTAGGTATTGCTTTGAACTATTTCACTGAGAAGGAAAATAATTTCATAAGAGTTTCTCAACTAAAATTCACAGAGAGAAAAATTTCAGTTTCAAACACGTGACATTTTTAGTTGCCCTGTGGATATGAACAATACTTCCTTAATCAGACAGTTGCATACTTCATGAAGATTTAAAAAGAAATATCTATTAAATTCAAAAATTTGAAAATCTGGAAGTTTACAAATGTTCCTATCAATTATCAAACTCATAATGATGGATGGCCAGTAGCTTTGCGAACGAAGAACCGGGGAAGGTCTTTACACCTTCCAGCCTGCGCATTGGATTTTTTAGGTGAGACACAGTGTGCGCG
>NW_020957151.1:0-14814 GCF_003031625.1 Empidonax traillii | reverse complement strand
AGGTCCTCAGGACGTAGATGGATTGCCTTACAGGGCTAACGAGCTCCATCTGCCCGGGGAGGGGCCCCGACCAGGAATCGAACCCGGGTCTCTGCAGTGACAGTGCAGTGTCTTTTCCCCTAGACCACCGGGGGCTCCCCAAACTCATAATAAGTGCAATTTTAAAGTCTACCATAAGGTTTGTAAAGTTTTAATGTAAAGTAAATTTTTATTCTAAATGGTTTATCCTTTATCTTAAATAAGAATCAAACCCCTTCCATATTGGCAGATACTAGGGTCCTCACTCTGGCTTACAAAATACTTGAATCAGATCTATAGGAAAAATTAATAAGAAATTATAGGTTTTTTCCCAAGAAAAATTCAGGGCTGGAGCAGAGGTGACAGAGGTGATACTTTCCAGGAAAAAAGATAGTTCTATTTTTAGATGGAAAGGAGTTGCATTCTTTATAAGTCATCTACAAATCCATATCTAAAATTTGGCGATTAGAATTGTTATTTCTCTCAAGGTGTTTTTTGTGACAGTTGATAACTGGAAATTAATATTAAGTAAAAAAGAAAGAAAAAAAATCTCTTCACACAAGTTCATACCACTGACAGTAACATTCTGACACAGATACAAATGATATTTAAGTTGGTATGATTGATGCACAGTAAAAACTTCAGAAACTATTAATAATAATGGTAAATGACAAATGAAAAGGTAGAATCACTTATCTGCACCACAATTTAAATTAATTTGATATCAGTGAACGTTGCAGTTCTTTTAATGCCCTTTTTTCTTGCTGATGAGCTATCAAGGCAGGCAAGCTACTAAGTATGTGAATTCTTGTCCTCTTTTAAAACATGTATAAAGAAATAATCAAAATAAATATTGTAGGAAGGCACAAGACTTTAGATACCTTTCATAAATACAAATGATCAACATAATCTTATGTTTTCTGTTGAAAATTAGTATTTGTTTGCACATCATACAACCACACATATCAAACATACTTTTTGTCAGAGGGTGGCCATTCTTTATGTCAAAATCACTTCCATCCAATTGGGAAAACTATCACTACATTACATAGAACTTCTCTGATTGTCAGCTGGAGACACATGATGTGTACCTTGCATATCATTTACAGTATGTCATGCAAGAAAGAAAGAATATTAACCTTCTTTTTCAGTTAAAAAAAAAAAAAAGAAACTTTTTAAAGGAGGTTTGTCACATGACCCAAATAGATTCATAGAATGAACCCCTATTGAATTAATTCAGTGTTAGTGTTTTGTTTTGTTCTCTTCATTGTTTGGTTTTGTTTTGTAGCTGGTTTGGGGTTTTTTTTTAATTAATTTATGGTACTTTTTTTAAATGTAAAAATTGTTAGCTGGTCAGAGACAAGCCTACAGGATAGTTTCAGCATGCCAGCAGGTGTATTTGTTTAAATATATTTTAAATGTCAGCATGTTACCTACAAAATTAATTTTTTCTATAGAAACAAAAATGTTTTAGTGGATTTTGGTGTTTTTTGTTCTTTAAAAAGAGATTATTATTGCCTTTTTTCATCTCTGTGACAGTTTTCATTGAACAGCTCCTTAACTCCTTTTTAAGAATACTATAACAAGAGAACATCTGAGAAAGAGAGCTCTCTGTTTTGCAGAGAAACCATTCAACCATTCAGCTTCATTGGTGGGGCTCAGAATGTTTAATTTGCCAGTTAAATTTGATTATACTAGAAGACACTGTAAATTGAAGTTATAAAGTCTTTAAAATTCTGATGGCTTTACAGAAAATAAAAAGGAGATTTTCAACATACATCATGATAAAACCTTGAGCAACCTGATCCAAGTTCACCAGCTCTTAGAAGCAGGTTGGACTGTCTGGCCTCAAGTTCCATTTTAGTTTGTCTTTTTCAGTGGGTGGGTTCTAAATATTTAAAAATTCTTCCTTTCCTAACCTTGAAGATTTTAACCATTTTCCAACAAATTATATTTTCTAGTAAATCCGACATTTTAATTAAATGTTCTGAAGCTATGCTCACTTTGTATACAGCAAATAGTTAAAAAGAAGAGGTATAATTAATTCTCACTTTGACAATAATTTAATCTAATTTAGTTCAATTTAGAACAATTGTGTGGAAATTCTGACATTATGCTGTGATCTTGTCTTTAGCTTCCTGTCAAGGCACTTTTTCTGACCCTCCAGCACAGTCTAATGAGTAAGTCAAACACATGAACTGCTCTGATTCCTCACATTACAAAATCATTTCATTGAATGAAAGAACCTGCAATGATAGCTTTAAAGGTTCCAGAGAAACTGTAAGAGGTGTATTGCTCTTTTTACCTCATTGAGCAGTAAAAATTTGTGATCACCACATTTGCATAGTTTGCTGCTTTTTGTTCTAACTACTTTTGCCCTAAAAAGACTGGACATCTCTTTGTGAAGAGATGCATTCTGGATTTAAATAGTGCAGCATGGTCTCACTGGCAGTCTTGAAAAAGAGAAAAAAGATCTTCAATAATCTTATACACAGGCAGAAGCCACAAAACTACTAGGTTTCCTTATGACCTGACATGATCCAAGATACAGGTTACTTCATGATTCTTGGTTCTGGTTCCAAAGGGAATGCTCTCAGTAACTCAGCAGGTGTCTGAGGCCTGGAAGGGTCAGAAAGTGAAGTCACTGTCAGTTACACCAGCACGGCATCGAGATACCACCACCATGTTCAAAGCTGCCTTCATCTGGTAAATGGTTGAGAGTGGCATGACCTGTAGCCCTGCCTACAACCCCTAAGATTTACAGAACATGTCATGATTTTTGTGGTCCCTAAATGCTGCTGTGATGCAACAGCTACTGTTCTTGAGGGCAAGGTAAGAGTTTGTCTTTCTGAATGACACATTAATCCTGTTAAGCTCAGATTTCTTTGCAGTGGTGATCTGTGGCCCTTCACAGCTTGCCTCCATGACCGGCAGAGGCTCGCAGGTATAAGATGGAAATCTTCTTTTGCAGAAAAACAGAAAAAAGTATTTTTTTATGTGACATTTCACATTGGATAATACCTTTTTTCTCCTAAAAAAAAAGACTAGCTACACAAAGAAACTGAAATTTCAGGTGCTTTCTTCATAGATTTAATTGTCTTCTAGTTTGATTTTTGTATGTAATACGAGTACACTTCCTTCATTAACTCAGCTATTGTAGAAGACCAGTAAGGAATACAATTAGTCTTTTATTACTGCAGTAAGTAATGGCTTCTAGCGAGACTCTCTAGGTGATAAGCAAGTGCACAAAAAATGTAGTACATGTTTAACTTTCATCTCTATGTTTCTGAATCTTCTTACTGAAGTATGTTGTTGTACTGTACTGTTATACAAGTTTAAGGGGGGAGGTCTGTGAAATCTGAATCACAGAATCACACATAGTAGCTTTATGTGTGGATTAATTAATTGTAATTGCCAAGAGTCTTGAGGAGTAGGTATTAACAAAAACCAGAAATGATTGAATGATCACAGAAAAGATGTAACTTCTGTCATTGGCTGTTTTCTGTGCTCGTTTGGTATATGTAAGAAAAAAGTTCCTAATATTTCATTGGAAAATCAAGATGTGTACAAAACTCAGCTTCTCAGGGCACTTGAAACTAACTTGTCTTGCTGGTGATGTCTGTGACAACTAATTCTGTTAACATAGAAGTCTGGGAAAAGGACTATATTATCTGTGAATATAAAATCCCAATGGCTCCCTAGAACAAGACAGTATTATAATGTGAAACTTCTTTGTCTGACAGGAAGCATAGATAATTTTCTTCGGGGCTATGAACTGACATGACACTTGGAGTACATTACTTTCAACAGCTGATATCTTTTTTAGCACCATTAAGAGAACCTTCTCATCTCTTAGATGCCCATTAGAGTGACTTTGTTTCAACTGTGGCAAATCTCTCTTTTCTCCTTAGTAATGTCCTTAAGCAAGTCATCCAACATGCAATACATTTCCCATAGTTTTTTGCATTTCTTAAGGATTTCAGCAATCAACAAGTATATGATCAGTCTGGTTAACAGTAAAGAAAGTTCTGGATATCATTCTGTGAACATTGCTGTGTGGAAGAATGGTAATATATGAGTGTGTTAGGAAGATACATTCCTTTTGTGTTTGATATTTCAGTCTCCAAGGGTATCTGCAATCTTGATGGGGAAACTAACTGCTTGGCACACTTTTGGTGAGTGCAGATTTATGGACAAAGTTGATACTTTTGCATATGCTTTTTGTCCCTAGAAAACAGATTGACCACTAGTGGATTCAGAAGGGCTCTTGGCTATCATCTGACATAACATTTGTTGAGAAATGAGTGTTTTAAGGTTGCTCAAAAAAACCGCAGTGAAACACCACTACTCTGATTGTTTTCTCACTTGCCGGTGAGGGGTGGGGTGGGGGATGTACCACCACACCTTCTTAAAATTTTTTCTTTTACTTAATTGCCTTTTTCCCTACTATAAAATAGTTCCTAACCATTTCCTGTACTACTTGCATGAGTACACAGTGCTCTCTGGTTGTTCCACTCTATTTAAGAGTGAACTTGACTTGAATGAGTACAAAAGCATTCAGTTTTCACAGCTTTGCTGAGTTCACGCATTGTAACAATTGTGTTTTTCCAAAACTTAGCATCTCTACTTATTAGAAATTGAAGATGAATAGTCCTATGATTCATTCAGCAACATTGGTAAAGAGTAGATTTTCTTCAGACTCAACCTGGGAAACTCTTAGTAGTTGGTGGTTTTTCCAAAATGGAATAGTGGAACAATGTAACATCTCCTCCAAAATTGTATACTACTGAATGTTGCAGCATCTGAATTTTATAGCTCTAAATGCTGTGCATTAGAAAAGCTCAGTTAACACACCCTTTATCGTTCTTTCAGATATCAAGTTTAAATAACATCTCTCTGACTTGTTTACGAAACAGCAAATGTACATACCCTATACCATACTAAAACAAGACTGGGTTATACCTCTGAAATACTGAATTTCTCAATATATTTCATATGCATGCATGGGTTTGTGATAAAATAGACTGGAAAAAAGAATTTAGAATACAAAACTAAAATAAAATAGTCCTTGATTTAGACTGTTGCCTATAATTCTTTCATCTTCTTCCAAATAATTTACATTCCATTTATAGTAATAAATACACAATTTCTTGCAAAAGTCACAAAAAACTCAGTCAGAACTACTAATTCAACCACCAACCTGCCAGAGAGGAACAACAGGTAAACTACTTCTTAGGACATTTGAGTAATTGACAATTTTCAAAGGAAGATCTTTGAACTTGGTTTTCTTTCCTTCCTATTATTTATAATTGATTCAATGCCTAGAAAACAATTTCACTTTCTGTTACTAAAACGTTTTCAGAATGGCTAACTTAAACAAAGGGTTATGACTTCGGTCAAACACCGTCTGAAAATTGTTAAATTGTTAATGTAACTCGTTTCCTGAAGACATGTTTTTCCTGATATACTCTAGAAGCCCCTCCTCTTACTCTTTATGCTCCTTGCCAGATTTATAACCAGATGGGCTTTGACTTTCTAAACCTATCCACCAAATTTTGACAGTGCCTTTATATTCCTTCTGGGTCATCAGATGCTTCTTCCAGTTGATCTACACTTCCATTTTCATATGTGAGCATTTTCAAGAGCCTCTTCCTCATTCCTGCAAGCCTTGAGTCATTTTAGCTTGATTTTCTTTTTCGCAGGATGTACAATTCTTGAGTTTGAAGGAGGCAACCCTTGAAAATCTAGTGATTCTCCTGGGCACCTCTTCTCAGTCGTATACCATGAGATTCTTCCAAGCAAGTCTCCAAAGAGGCCCAAGTTTACTCACACAAAGCTCAAGGCTGTGATCTTGCTTTTTGTTTCCACCCCCACCTCCCTACTCTACTCCAGAACTGAATTCCAGCATCTCATAAACATCTCAGCCAAGGTTGCTCTTCTGATTTCTCACGAGTATTTTTTTTTTTTTTTAAATATCAAACCCTGAAGATTATATCTCATCATCTACAGCCCAGTCATCTGTGCCAGGATGTTGTCATTGGTGCATCCACCATGACACTACCCATTTTGTTCTGCCCATAAATCCTGAACTCTTAAGTGGCTCATCATCCTGCCCAAGGTAGAGCTCCATGCATTCCTGCTGCTCTGTCCTGTAAGAGTAACTCCCCATTCGCACTTTACCATCCTGTCCTTTCTAAAGAATACTATATCCACTCAGTGCAGCACTCCAGTTGTGTGCCATATCCCACCACATCTTTTACATCTCAAAGAAACCACAGAACACAGATCCTGAATTTCTCCTATCTGTTCCCCATGCTGCATTCCTTAGTGTACTTCAGAGAAAACCAATCATGTGCCTATCTCCAACAGATTTCAACTCCTCCTCCAAACTAGAGATTTCTTGGAAAGGCTGCTGCAGCAGTACCTTAATTGAAGTTGATTTGCGGATGTACAGATATAACTGTCGACAGAGAAGCACCAATAGGAAGACCTGTTGAAGTATCTCTTCATTCCTCCCATCACTACTCAAATGCTTTTAGAAATGGTTTTGTTGGTTTTGTTTTTTTTGTTTGTTTGTTTTTCCTAGAATAAGGCTGGATATTATCCCTGTGGATCTCTGAATTACCATTTCATAAGAAGGTAGGTCATATGGGTGGGAATGCTTATGTTCAGCCCTGTGAGTAAAAAGACTCTTTTACCCCTTGATTGTACATGAGAAAAAGGATGCAGGTTCATCAGGAGAATGACCTGTCCATAGAGAAAAGAGGTCAATTTCAGCAAAAGGTATTGCAAAGAGGGAATATTTTCTTCACAAAGTTCTGAAAGGTGATTTTTACTTTCAGAATTTTTCACAATGTGTAAGAATTTACCTAGAACTATTTGAAATCTCTCAATATCCCTTTTATTGAAAGAAAAGGAAACAAATTTATTTTTACAAAATAATAATAATAAAGTATATCAAAATCTAATGAAATGTGAAATTTTAACAATCCAAAATAACCTCTATTTCCTTAGTGTTTTTTCAAAGCATTTTGACAAGGTTGGTTTCAGTGAATCAGTCATTTCCTCAGAACTATTTCTTCTTTTCTGACTTAGTTCCATCTGTCTTTTTTTCCTATTCATTGCTCTCCTTCTCTGCACCTTATTTCCACATCTGCACCTTATTTCCACATCAAAGTTCTAAAATATTTTCTTTTATAAAAAATATTTATTCGTTATTACAAATAAGTAATAAGAAATATTTCATATGTTCTGTATCACTTATTACTTTTTCTTCCCTGAGGATTTTGTCATGGTCTGTATATTCTAATCATCTATACATTCTATATGTGTGCCTTTATGAGGAACATTTGGTTTATTTTGCTGGTAAAAATTACGCAGATTTAAACTAATAATTTATTATGCATTAGCAACAGAAATAATAGACATAGTAATTTCTCTTCTAGCCAAGCATAATTGGTAACTCTTGTTGCAGTGCTGAAGAAATTCAGATTTTTAAGTCCCACAGTTAAATCAATTTATTTGGCAAAACATCCCATATCTGAGATCTTCTCCTGAAATCTATTTACTCCGAGTATGACAAAAAAGTGTTGGCAAATTACTGTCAATAAAGCGTTGACAAATTTCTGTCCCATTTATTCTATGGTGCATCCATCACCTTCTTTTCCCTTGCCTCCTCTCTTCTTAGAGTTTGATGTTCTCTAGCATGCCTAACATAAATTTCCAGGCATTAAGGGTAAAGGTTGATTATTTATACTTACCTGCAAAGTACCATATGACACTTAGTACAGAAAAAGAGTTTCAGTAACTTCATTTGGACTCAAAACTTTTTTCTGTACATTGCTTTGGAGCTGACAGGACTATTCAAGTGTATAGTACAGAGCAATGTAGTTGGGGAAAAAAAGAAAAGTGTTAGATAAAATTTTCATATCTCAAAGTGGGACATATTTTATACAAATATATTTCTATGTACTTTTACCAAGATTAAAAAACATCTACATTAAGTATGTAAAACTATATATCTAAGATTCTTCTTTATCCTTCTAAGAAACAGAAAGCTCTGTACTAAAAATAATCTTCCTTTCTTTACAAAGGCCTGTGAAAGCTTATGGCTCATCATTATTGCCAATATAGTGATGTTGTAAAAACAATATTGCATTCAGTAAGAAACTACACTTCACCAGACTCTCTCTGATACCTATATATTTCCATCAACACTCATGTATTCAGTTAAAATATGCTTATGAATCTTCTGAATTAACATTACAGACGTTCACTATTCAATTACATCCCTAACAAAATATAATTTTTAACTTTGTTAAAATATAATGCATGGTTTTATATTAAATCTTATCTCTTTGTTAAAATTACCATTTCAATTCTTAGTATTAATTCTGCCAGTGAGTATACTATCTTAAAGAAAAACTAGAGAAAGCAAACAGCAAGATCTTCATTATCTTAAATCTAAACTGGTACTCATCAACCAGCTATCCAGTTAATCTTCATTAGTGCAACAATGACAACTTTATTTACACTTCCTTGAATTTAGAAAGCTTCTGATTTAAATAAAGGCAATTTGGCTGAGGCTGTAAAACACAATTCTGTGCATCATTTACAGTGTGGATCATTTCTGTTCACAGAAGTACAATGTATGAATGTACATTAAGCTTATTTTCTTCATTGGTTTTTCATTACTGTTTGCTACCAGTTCCTGTATTTGTTAGTTCATATGTCATTGTTGCAGCAAAGTATTCGCTCTGAGTTTGTCTAACAGCATACTTTCACTAATGACAGTGGAATTTACTTCAACACTCTAGATAAGAAATTCTATTTTAGCCATGGTATTCTGGTGATATTATTGCTCCAGTAATAGTTACTAGTATTGTCTTTGATTGTATTATCTACCACTGATTTATAGGTGCCATACTAGCATCGGTTTTCTCCAGATAACTAGTAACAGTCTAACAGATCACAGTGTTTCCCAAATTTTGCCATTATTGTTTTAATGAATAATTATAAGATGCATTTGGAAAAGGTTGGCCACTAGAATATGTGAATTTTTTTTTTTAGCTGTAAAAAGAGCATTAGATATTAGTTTGAACTATATTATTAATACAAGGATGAATTTTATATTCTATTTTGTGAAAGATTGTGTGTTACATGATATGGATTTTTACATCAAACTTAGAGAATAGCTAGGATTGCAGAACACATTTTAACTTGGGAGAATAGAAATTAACTCCTGGGATAATTTTTCATTAATTAAAAGGTATCATTTTCCTTGGTTCTTTAGATTTTTTGCACTCCAAGGTATTACAACTGAATCGATCAGACCAGGTAATACCAGTGAAAAATTTTTAAAGTCTTGTATAAAAGAATGAAGCATGGATTTGTTTTAATCCTTCAACTTGAGAGGCCAGAGTTTATGAAATTCCTTCTCCTTCCCAGAAAGGAAGAAGGGGCCTGGAAAAATGTGCAGTTAAAATACATGTAAACAAATGCATACAAAATTCATGGTATTTTTGATAAACTACATAGCAAAAGATGACTGGCTGGAAGTAATGTCATTTTGTTTTATCCTTTCACTGTTTCTGTCTTTATAGATTTTGGCAGCTCTTAATATTAAGAATACATTTCCTCTTAATTTAATTTAGGTAATTTAAATAAAACATAAACACACAACCCCTCCCCACAAAATGTATATTCGGGATAATGCTGGCATTGCTATACAGAATAATTAAAGATCAAGTTGGCTTGGCAATAGTTCAAACATATCAACTCAGTGAGACAGGAAATTAGATTCCATAAGGCTGGCCAGGGTTAGATAAGGTCCTTAGTACTGAGCTTGGTGCAAACCCCTCCTTAGTACTGAGCTTGGTGCAAACCCCTCACAAACAAATAAGGAAAACAAATCATGCACAAACACACAAACCTCCAGAAAACCCACCACAACCAGTTGAAAAACCCCACATGCCTAAAGATCCCAATAATTAATAAAAGGCAATAATTAAAATTGTTGTAATAGGACTAAAAATCTGATGAAACTTTACCAATGATGCTTTTCAGAGGCTGCCTACTAGTTTCTTGAAAGTTCGCGCCACCCAAAAAATTGTATAGCTCTTAGAAGTTTTAGTTTTCTCCCTGCACTCAAGGAAAAAAAAAATAACATAGACTACATCGGGCAGTTTACAGGGAATATTTTTGCTATCACATACATAGAGCATATCTATTCACATAAATTTCATTTTTTTCTTACCTGCTAAGCATATAAAAAAATTTCCTTTTAACAAGACCTGAAAGAAAAATTTAATCTGAAAATCAGAAACAAGTCATATTAGGTATTATGCTGGCTTTATCTTATGCCCCTGTTATTTTATCACCTTATCATGATTTTTTTACATATATTTTGCAGTGGCAAAAAGTATCCTAAAAGTCATTGCAAAAGCATTTTTCAAGCCTAAAATATTAAAAGAACAGAAATTACATTCTCTCTTATATTGATCTGTTGTTCGCAGGCGCAAGTAAAATCCACACATGGAAACAAACAAAACAAAAACAAAACTAAAAAAAAAACAAACAAAAAAATCCACCCCACAAACAAAAAAAAGTCAAAATATTTCATTGTACATACCTTTTCTTCTTTTGGAAAATCAAAATATTTTTACTGGGAGGAGTTGTTAAGATCACCTAATTCCAAACCCTCACCATGGTCAGGGACACTTTCCACTAGACCAGGTTATTTAATGACCCATCCAGCCTGCCCTTGAACACTTCCACTGATGAGGCATTCACAACTTCTCTAGGAAACCTATTCTAGTGCTTTACCATCCTTACAGTAAATCATTTATTCCTAATATCCAATCAAGATCTGTCCTCTTTCCATTTGAAACCATGCTGCATTGCCCTATCACTATGTGCCCTTCCTGAATGACCACTTTTGGTAGTGGAAGGCTGCTATAAGGTCTCAAAATGCACAGAATGAGAGTTATCAAAGAAATGTTAACATTCTAACACAAACCCTTTGGTATCTTCTGCAGCTTAGGGTGTGTTAGCATGTTACAGGAAGCCTAAAGAAAAGACTAATACTTCTCTGTGCTTAGGCTTAACAGATGATAGGTGGCATAATGTGGAACAAGCTGGATACTGATCAAATTGTTTGTCCTGCAATTTACTGTCTTTTTTTCTCTGAAAGAGAATAAAAAAATTGAGGACTTCCAAAGCATACACTCAAGGGGCCATCTTTTCGACTCTCCCAACAGGAAAAATATAACATTACAGTTTTCCAAGAGAAAAATGAAAAAGGTATTTCTTGTAACATTATAATTCTAACAGATTATTCCTGACTAATTCTCCATGAGATGCTGTAGCTACAATTTGGCTACCAGAGATATTTGTGAAAAAGGTGATGAAAATCAGAGAAGGTAATTTTTAACGTGTGAAACTTACCTGTAACAGGGAATCCTCAAACGACCTATAAAATTGCCACTGTTGGACTCCCTAATCCTCTTTTTGAAAGAGTGAAGGACTTGACCCATAAACTGTAAGAAATCTGGTAAATGACATCTCGCTTCTAAAACAATTGGTGCTATTTTAAAAATATGACTAAGGTCAGGTCTCGCCTTATAGTCTTGTCTGCCTGCTTTTACTTCATCAGTTCTTGAAAACTTCATGGAAACTGAACAATGACCTGTCGAGGTAAAATATGGTATAATCTGCAAAAGGAATTTTCTTCCTGATTACACCAGTTAGTGAAAGTCTTGTATTCTGTAGCCTGTTTATATATTTACAATAATTAATTTGTCTGCCTTACCTATGGTTGATTTTGCTGTTAAAGCCCTACCTCTTCAATGTAAACTGCATTACACATGCACTATTTAAATATAGTATTTTGCCTATTTGTTTCTGTATTTTTGAGTATAATAAATTACTGTAATCACAATCATCACACTCCATGTTACTGAAAGGAAAAGAAATTAGTCTAATATTATGGCTCATACTCTTTCTGTTCAATTCTATTTTTATACAGGGGCAGATTTTTGGAAGACAATGTAGTGTCTGGCTCAGAGATCTGGTTCCAAATATCAACTAAAATTTATATAATTTATTTCAATTTATTCTCTTAATTTAAATGACTTCCCATCTTTTGCACAACTAGTTCTCCGAGGAGACCTGTCCTCAACAGCTGAGGCTGGCCTCACACTTAAGGAGATGTGATGTGAGGTCTGAGACACCTTGTCCATTAACACCTTGCAGAGGTGCATTTGCTATAACCATAGGGGGAAGATAAATGGCATATTTTGAGATCTTGTTTGTTCCTGCACTTAAAACCATTTCCAAAGGGAATTTAAAAGTCAGTGCATATGGCACAAATGTAATTCTGGACAGAGCTTACATATGAATTACAACTCAGAGTCAATACCGCCATCTGTCCAAAAAGACCTTTCTAATCTCCTTGCTCAAAATGCAGTGGAATCAGAGAAAGCAGGCAACACCATGAGAGAAACAGAACAAAGCAGCTGGTTTTTCATTGTAATAGAAAATGAAGTTAAAACAGAGGTGTTTAATAATAGGCCTTCAAATTTAAATTTATTATTCCTTGAGGGTCTATCACCTAGGCTGAATTTCTTCCCTAACCCTCAGACTATCTTAATACTCTGTGATGACTATAAAAGAGAAATTTTGGTTCAGCATGAAGCTTTGCATAAGAATGTTTTATTCCACAAATAACCACAATGTGGTCAAGTAGATGCTGATGCATTAAGGCATCATTATTTATAAAGAATGGTCAATTGTGATTTGCTGAACTAATCACTGTTTTTTGATAACCATTATTTCAGTCTAAGAGTGAACTGAGTAGTACTTGAATTCACTGTGTATATAGTAAGGTTTAATTTACTGGAAATTTAGTAACACAGCTAAGAATTTTTAATAAAAGAAATTATATTTTTTATAAAGTCACTTTTGCAGAGAAAAAAAATTGGATCGGATTTTCTTCTGTAAATAGACTGTTTCTATGTTTGTTATTAGTACTTGTTTAGCTTAAATCTTAACATATATTATGGATAAAAATACAACTTTTATCGGTACATTTTGGTTGACAACAAATATGGACAAGAGTTGAAAGTAGCTTTTCAACTATTTTCTTTGCAAAGTAGGACAAACGTCTCCTGCAAATTGAAATTTTAAATAGAAAATGTTTCCTACACCTTCATATTCCATATAATTATTTTTAATGGTTTGTGCCAATGTATTTAAAACTCAGAAGAGACTGTATGATAACAATGCCACTACAAAAAAACCTGCAATTTGAAATTTTACTGTGTGACAAGTGCAGCTGCATAAGATTTAATAGAAAGAACAGAACTAAATAGAAAAGCAAAAGAAATGGCCATTTAACCTGAAATTTACAGTTCAGTATCAATCTTCTATATAAATACCCCTTTCAAATGAAGTTGCCCATTCAGGAAGCAAGGGAGGATATTTGATCTTTTTTTATGTGTTTACATTAGTCAGCTTAAAGGATCAGCCATTTATTAAAAAAGGTCACCTTAAGGCCTTAAATAAGGGAGTAGGAACATAATAATAATAAGCAAGTTTAAAAAAATTGAAAAATCTAAACATTAAAAAACACTGGAAAAGTGTTTGGAAATGAGGATTCTAAAGAATCTGTGAGCTTTTGTATTGACTGAGCTCTTGAACCTTAGGTTAGCCAAGGAAAGTTAAAAATACCCTTCCAGAGAAGTCCAACCACTTAAATAAAAATAAGATACTTGAAGACTTCCTGGTCACCCCTACAAATCTTGTAGAGTTGATACTATACTGAGTTCAGAATTATCAAAGGATTTGGGAAAAACTAATGTATTCTGTCACTATAAAGAACACACTGAGCTGTGAGGATCTGTGGACTGACTTGACAATTCAAGAAGCAGACCTAGAGCTGTAGGACAATCAATGTGCTGATTCAGTGCTTGTTAGGCAAGTGAAAGTTTTGCCCTAGCAAAACCACACTGGAAAATGTGACTGAACTTTTCATCTCCTTAAAAAATCTCACATGCTGAAAAGACACAAGAGTCAAATTCTACAAAATATGAAGAGATACAGAGTGCTTCCAGTGCTCTTAGACTGCAGTATAACTTACATATCTCAAACTCTTCTCTGGGACAGGAATTACGTTATGCCTGAATGTAAAGCATGCAGTTGTAAATAACCATCTTCCTTTCTTTTGGGAAGTAAACAGCTACTGGTACATATACCTATTTTCAGAAGGTGTACTTCTGAAGCAGATAGTCTGACAAGGTAATATATATAAGAGAAATCCAGTGTGTTTTCTTGTAGATTAATCCAGGAGCAAGGTAAAATTGTCTCTGTTCTACCAATGAGCAATTACGTGAATATGGGCTACGTTGTATCCACTCCACTCTTTCCTATTGTCCCTAGAGGTATTACTAGCTCTTAAGAATAAAGAATTACAATTGTCATTATAAGTCTAGAATAACTTTTTTATTCATATACCTCAGTGCGCTTTATTAAAGGAGATTAAATTTACTATTTGTGATACAGTGAGATGAAATGAATTCAGAAAAAGTTGTACTTAACACTAACCAAGTCTCTTTATTTCAAGTCAGATGTGTAATTCACCATGCATGTAATAATATATTTGAACACTGGATAGCACACAGGATTCTTACTCTTGATGAGGCTTCTCGATGCAAATGGATATAATCAAGAATAGAACGCCAAAACATATCCATTAAGCAGTTAAAAACTCAAACTAGCAGTAGTTTATCAGCCTATACT
>NW_020957150.1:47943-51067 GCF_003031625.1 Empidonax traillii | reverse complement strand
TGCTGTGATATCTGAACATGTGCGTGCTCTGAGCTGACAGGAAAATGGGAATTAAGCCACGCTCCTGTAAACCTCTCTCCTTTCTCCTTTGATGCTTTTAAGCTGCTACACAGCAGTGGCTCTGTCTGACTGGCTCAGCATCTCCCAAGGAAAGCACTGGGACAACCCCCCTGTGGCAGCTGAACGTGCTGTATTCAACGGTTAAACCTGGAGACTGGGAGCTTGGGCCACTGGGGTTTATTCCCTGCTTGGTGACCTTCCTGAGCTCCCAGGAACATTCTTATGCCCCTTAAAACCCAGGAATAAACCCACTTCCCAGGTGGATTGCAGGGCTCCATTCATCCTCATTCATAGGATACCTCCTATGAACCCTTGGCAGGGTTTTCCCAAGGGGAAGAAAGATTATACGTCATTACAACCTGCCAGGGTGCAGAACTCATTTCCAGAGTGGGGCTAATCAGCCTGGGGAGAATCCCAAAGGACAGGTTTGTTTGGGATGGTGGCAGTGGGGATTGCTGGGTGGCAGACGCGGAGCTGGGCCGGGCGAGGAGGGAAACGACGATTCCCTGCAAAGGGGTTTTTGCTGTGGAACTGCCTCGGCCATATTTCTGCTGCTGCCAGGTTCCAGCTCAAGGCATCTCCCCAGGCTGTGAAGTGAGAAGGACAATATCTCCCCGTGGAGCAACGGTGCCCGTGAGATTTACAGGATGCCCTTTCCCTGCGAGCGCGGCGGCGAGGACGTTACAACGGGAGGTGACAAGATAAATAGTCATTACCAGCCGCTGATTATTCTGCCTGGGCCTTCTGCTACATTTTCTAAATGTTGTTTTGGTCTGAGTCAGAGTTTCATTCTAGCCTCCTGCAGGTACAGGAAAGCTCAGGGCTAATTATCCCCCCTTAATCCCACGGACGGGTTTAGCAGCGCTAACCACGCTCAGGCTGCGAGTGGGTGGAATCAGGAGAGGAACCAATTCCAGTTCCAGCCTCCTGAGCACAGGGTGGGGGACAGATCTGGGGCAGGTTTCTAAATCCCCTGCAGCTCCTCAGCTCCCTCCAGCAGGTCCTGCAGCTGGAGAACCAGGCATTGCTACCACACCTCAGCCTTGTCCCCAGCGTGGACCCCTTTGCCCTCCACGCTGACCCTTCTGGAATGTTCTGCCACCTGTTTATTTGAGACAGAACCAGTCCAACTGGGTAGATGCCACGAGCATTTCCCGAGGCCTCATCTCTGCAAATGGTATCAAGAAAAATAAACAGCTCTTCCCTTTGATCCCAGTGCTTCCAGTGTGTGTCTCTGATTGGGTTATCTTCCCTGTTTTCCAGCGTTTCCACTGAAACGTATGGAAATCAGGATATATCCCTTTCCCTTCAAACAAGCTGAGCTGCTTCTCCCTCACCAGGTTACTGTGACCACCAGTCACATCCTCCTCACAGGGACAAAAACTTGGTGCTGTCCACAACTTCAGGTGCCACAACTGTCCCCTGCTGTAGGTGGCTCTGGGGCAGGGGGAGGTGACAGCCTCACAGACCCATCAGCCCCAAGCAGCAGCAGCAGCAGCAGCAAGGAAATCACACAGAGAAATCCCATTTCCATGTGATTTTCATGCGGAGGAGCACCTGGACTTCCCGGGATCAATACGGAGCCACTGCCTTTGCCAAGGATTTTATAGTCACTGTCCACGCCTGAGGGTGAGACAAAGCCCTTCATGTGCTCATCAGCTGCACAGCTCCTCTCCCAGCTAATTGCTGCTGGAGAGGTCAGGCTCTGGCTATGAGACACTGCTATAGCCAGGAGTCCCAGCTCTGGAAGCACTCGGAGATGGGATGTCCTTCCTCGACTCCGGTGGAACTGGGGCTGCAGTTCCCCACCTGCTTTCCCAAGTGAGGGGAACAACGTGCATCTCCCTGCCCAGATGGAGCCTGTTTCTCCTGCCTTCCGCCCTGCTGAGCCTTCCTGACCCCTCTGCCCTCCAGCAGTGTGGGCTGCTCTCCCCACCCCGCTCCACGCCGCTGGCGCCTGCCAGCTCCACGGCTGCCTGGATGATCTGAGGATAACAGCTCACCCACTGGGAGAGATCCCACCTCCTCAGCTGGCAGGTGTTTGTGGCCAGGTAGCAACTGCTCTCTGGTTTAGCTGTTGCTCTCATTTTGCTCCACGAATGGGTTTGTTTGCTCCTCTCTGTCTCCTGTGCTCGCTCTCTGCACGTGGCGCCGGGGAGAGCTCAGCATTCCTGCTGGACACAGCCCTGGGAACCTGTGGAAAGGCTCAGGGCAGCAGCTGCTCCCTGCTCAGGTGTTCTCACGCACAGAAACCGCTTTCCAGCCAGCCTGGCTAGGCAGCAGGACCTGTGTCCCCAGCCATGCTCTGCAGAGACACAGCCAGGAGGGCAGAAAGGTCTGGTTTGTCCCTCAGGTGCTCCCAGGGACCTTAAAGCCCATCCAGTGCCACCCCCTGCCATGGCCAGGGACACCTTTCACCAGCCCAGGTTGCTCCAAGCCCCGTCCAACCTGGCCTTGGACACTTCCAGGGATCCAGGGGCAGCCACAGCTGCTCTGGGCAACCTGTGCCAGGGCCTGCCCACCCTCCCAGGGAAGGATTTCTTCTTTCTATCTAAATTAACCCTTCTCCCTGTCAGTGGGAAGCCATTCTCCCTTGTTCTGTCACTCCAGGCCCTTGTAAACAGTCTCTCTCCATCTTTCTTGTAGTAACTTGAGGTACTGGAAGGCCACAGTTAGGTCACCCTGACACTTCTCTTCTCCAGCTGAACAATCCCAATTCTCTCAGCTTCCCCTCCCAGCAGAGCTGCTCCAGCCCTCTGATCATCTTGGTGCCTCCTCTGGGCTTGCCTCAAAAGGTCCATGTCCCTCCTGGGGACCCCAGAGCTGGAGGCAGCACTTCAAGTGGGGTCTCATCATCATCCAGCCCAACCCCTGGCCCTGCCCAGGACACCCCAACAATCCCCCCCTGTCCCTCAGAGCGTTGTCCAAACGCTCCTGGAGCTCTGGCAGCCTTGGGGCCGTGCCCACTGCCCTGGGGAGCCTGGGCAGTGCCCACCACCCTCTGGGGGAAGAACCTTTCCCTGAGATCCATCCCAACCCCCCTGGCACAGCTCCAGCCGTTCCA
>NW_020957150.1:39951-47651 GCF_003031625.1 Empidonax traillii | reverse complement strand
GACACCCCAACAATCCCCCCCTGTCCCTCAGAGCGTTGTCCAAACGCTCCTGGAGCTCTGGCAGCCTTGGGGCCGTGCCCACTGCCCTGGGGAGCCTGGGCAGTGCCCACCACCCTCTGGGGGAAGAACCTTTCCCTGAGATCCATCCCAACCCCCCTGGCACAGCTCCAGCCGTTCCACAGATCAGGCTGAACCGATCCCCTTCCCCTTCCTTTGGCATCTCCAGCTCCTTTGCTGAGCAGGGACACGAAAAGGAGGAAAGCACCGATTTTATTTTCAGCCCCAGTTTATTGATTTGTTGGACACGGGAAAAAGAGCAGTTGACAGCTGAGTAATGCACATCCACCTCCTCCCCACCCTGCTGGGGCAGCCACCTGTGGTGTTGGGAAGCTGCTCCTGGAAAAACCTCCCTCCTTGGGATGCTGAGCCGGCCCTGGCAGCACCACAGAACTCCCCAGGGAGCTCCTGCAAGAGCTGCTGCTGCTGCAACACAAGGAAGAGGCTTTTCCTGCGTGGCCTGAGCGTGGAAGGGTTTCCAAGCTGTGAAAAAAAACCAACCCTGAGCTGGGAAAACGATTCCTTGCCCATGCTGGTTTAACCAAGGGCGGGCACATCACCTTTGGCCTGTGATTATTCCATGGCAAGAGGCACCAGGAGGAAGGAGAATTCCCCCCAAATGAACAAGGCACCTCCCTGCTCCTCAGAGGGGCCAAATCCATGAGATGTGCAGGCAGCAACTTTATTTTATAGCTTTCCAACTTGAACAGTTTGTTTGGTCTCCGTGGATAATTAGCAGGAACACAAGGAAAATGCAGCTCCCTGACTCTGCCCTGTGCTGAAAACAGGAGCTGTCCCTGCAGATGCCTTCCAAGTGCTCCCTCTAATTTTGCTGGCAGCCTCCCCTGGACCAGCTCCAACCCCAGCAGCAGCTTTGGTAAGAGCTGGGATTAAGTCCTGCCAGCAGGAATCTGCTGCATCTCCAGGCAGGGCTGGGAAAGGACCCCTGGTGAGGGACCTGGAGCTGAGAGTAACTCAGGTTCTTTTAACTGAAGAGATCCCTCGGGGTGCATCACAGTGAAAAGCACTGAGTGACCAGTGCTTGTAAATACATCTGTGTGGGGTTTCTTTTAGAACAGTTTGGTTGCAAAGGAAAGGAGGGATGGAGAAATTTTGGGTGTTATTATTTACAGCAATGTGGAAGTGCTTAAGAGAAAGCATAAGGGAAGAAGGAAGAGACAGGGTTGGACTGGATGACCCTTGTAGGACCCTTCCAGCTCAGCAAAATCTGTGAGTGTGTGATTGTTATTTCTGGGCCCACCAGCCCATCCCCAGATCTTTTGGCCTTTCTGGGAGTTCCCTCCAACCTCCAAACGCTCCTGGATCCCCATCCCTTGGCTGCCAGCTGTGAGTCCCTCCCTGTCTGCAGGCCCTGCAGGTCCCAAAAACCTCTGCCCTCCCCAGCATCGAGAGCCCTTGGCACAGCTCGGCGTGGCAGCAGCCAGCCAGGAAATTGGGATGCTCAGCAGACATGACAACTGTACATCTTCATCAGCAAGGCTGAATAATGGCCCCCCAGAGGCCACCTTCTCATCTCGTGCTTCATCCCCCTCTTCACACGGGCAACTGCTTGTGAAAGTGCTACAAGGGGCTCATAAACCATTATTGTGCTGCCCATCAAAAGCCGTGAGTCATGTCGTTTTGAAAAGCTACAAGGTTCACCTCTGTTATCTGCTGCAAGCTAATTGCCTTAAAAGAAAAAAAAAAAAAAAAAGAGCAGCAGATTCATTATGTTTCTTTAATTGCCCTCAGGGCTGGGTGTACTGCGAGGGAGAATTTAATTTAGCAGGAGATGGTTTTCATTAGGGGGTAAAGGAGGAGAGAGCGTTGTGGGCTGTTCTGCCCCTGAGTGGAACAATATTTTGTGGAAGATGATAAAACACTCATCACACCCCCTGCACGACCCCTGCTGCCCCAGCTCCCCTCTGCATCCCAGGGGAAGCGCAAAGCGAAATCCCAATCGCTCCAGGGGCTGGAAATCCTTTGGATATCCAGGACACAGGAGGGGATGGTGCAGCCTTGGTGCTGAGGGGGCTCTGTGTGCCCTCCAGGCAAGGGACAATCTTCTTCTTCTGCCCCAGAAGGACTTCCCAGCTCCTGGGCTGGGCAGGGAGGGCTTGATGTCGCTGCAGAGACATCCAAGAGTTTGGGGAAACTGAGGCACAGCAGGTTTAACTTGCTCACCCAAAGCTGCCCAACAGGAGGAGTGTTCTGCATCTCCATGAATCTCCCATCTCACCCTGCCCTCTGGCACTGGGAAGCCATTCCCTGTGTCCTGTCCCTCCGTCCCTTGTCTCCCAGTCCCTCTCCAGCTCTCCTGGAGCCCCTTTAGGCCCTGCAAGGGGCTCTCAGGTCTCCCTGGAGCCTTCTCTTCTCCAGGTGAACCCCCCCAGCTGTCCCAGCCTGGCTCCAGAGCAGAGGGGCTCCAGCCCTGGGAACATCTCTGTGGCCTCCCCTGGGCTTGTTCCAGCAGCTCCACATCCCTCTGATGGTGGTGGTGGCAGCTCTGCAGGTAGGGAGAGCAGAGGGGAAGGGAGAACCAGGGGGATGTTTTATATCTCTGCTTACAGGAGCAGGGAATGCTTTTCAGGACAGAGCTGTCAGGGAGTTCTCTTTCTTCTCCTCCTCTTTCTTCCTCCCTGTTCCCCCTTCCTCTGCTGTCACCCCACAGCTCTGTGGCACTGCAGGTGACCTTTCAGAGAGGCACTTTCCTGCAGTCCCAGTGGAGCCTGCAAACCTGCCAGCACGGGGAGAAAGGGCTGGAGGCAAACCCAGCTCCCAATCTTCTGTGAGGATTACACTCTGCAGGAGAGCTGCTCCTGCTCTCCTCTTCTGAGGGAATTTGCAGGCTGCCTCCACCCTCCTGCCAATAACTGGGATTTGTGGAAAGAGGGTGGCTTTAGCCAAGTTTGCATCTACTTTTGGCGTGGATTTATTATTTAAAAAGTGGTTCAATGGAGATTTTATCACAGAGGGACAGAGAGGAGCATGCAGAGGTGGGTATTATATCCATTTAATGAGATTAGTCCTATTGATTTTAATGGGGGAAATTCACTGGCTGGAGATGAAACAGCAGCTTATTTATCTACTGGATCACATCCAGACAATGCAGCACCTTGCAGGATCTGGCCCTTAAATCTCACAACTAACTCCAGTCAGTGCAGGAATCCTTTAGTTCTGCTGGTCTTGAGATGACGTTGGGGGTTTTACTGCTATTATTTTAGGCAGAGTGCCCAAGAGGGAGCAGTGTGATTAATATTCAGGGAACAAATCCAGGGGTAATGGTCCCCAGGAGCCCCGGGCCAGGGAAGCTGATGGCTTTGGTTTTCTGGGTATCCAGGTGGAACTGCTGATTCCTGAGCTGCACTTTTGGATCTGCTGCCAGGAGCGGCCAGGGATGGATGGGTGGGCCTGGAAATAACAATTGCTTACAAACACAGCTGAAAGGGACCATTAACTCTGTTTTTACTGGAGCAGGGCTGGCCTCGGGGCCCTGCCTTCCCAGGGTGTGCAGATGTGACCTCATGGATCACAGAAGGGCTGGAAGGGACCTTAAAGATCATCTCATCCCACCCACTGCCACGGGCAGGGACACCTTCCACCAGCCCAGGGTGCTCCTTTAATCCAACCTGGCCTTGGACACTTCCAGGGATCCAGGGGCAGCCACAGCTGCTCTGGGCAACCTGTGCCAGGAGAATTTCATCCCAAGGGGCTCTCAGGTCTCCCTGGAGCCTTCTCTTCTCCAGGTGAACCCCCCCCAGCTGTCCCAGCCCGGCTCCAGAGCAGAGGGGCTCCAGCCCTGGGGGCATCTCCGTGGCCTCCTCTGGATCTGCTCCAACAGCTCCACATCTTTGCTGTGTTGGGGGCCCCAGAGCTGCAGGTGGGGTCTCACCTGAGGTGGGGGCAGAGGGGCAGAATCCCATTCCTTTGACGCTCTGCATCGATCCAGCCCGGGATGTGGTGGTTTTTCTTCTCCCTGCTTTGCATCCCCCTGGTACCTCCCCACCCCGGGCAGGAGCCTGTTTGCATTCCCAAACCCGTGCTTTGAGCCCAGAGCTGAGCTCAGGTTGCCCCCCCCTGAGCTGTGCCAGCAGACACCCACCCTCCAGCTACCCCGGGCGGGTCCCTTTTCCCTGTCCAGGACAGGGAGCCGGGGATCTCCCGAGGGCGGTGCCAGGGATGGTGCCCGCTCCGGCTGCCCCCAGCCCGCTGCCCCCGGGGCTGCCGGGGATGTGGCAGCACTTGGCAGCGTCTGGTGCCCTCCCCTGGCCCCGTGTCGCACTGCTCGTGCCCGGTGTCCTCCTCCTGCCCCGGCCTCGGGGGTTTCCAGCAGAGCCAAGAGGGGGGAAAGTCGCTCCTCGCCCTTAAAATTTCAACATCTGCGATCTTTTCAACATCTTTTGGTCTTCGTGTCCAGTTCAGGAGCACTGAGAGCCCCTCTCCTCGTTACATTTCTCTCCTTCAGCTTTTCCTATTTCGTTTCTTCTTTCACCTCCGTGTCTTGGTTTAAACCCACCCTCTTTTAGCTGAGGCAAAGATCCGTTTTTTTGTTTTTTTTTTTTAGGAACCAACCTCTTAACACCCCTCCCACGGGTGCTGCCTGGAGCAGCAGAGAGGCCCCAGTCTCCCTGTCAGCCACTCAATCATCACATTGTAGGGCACACAGAGCTGTTCCTGAGGGAAGGGATCCATCCTGCCCCTCGCTCCTGGCCCTGGAGCTGCTCTCGGATCCATCAGTGCCTCCAGAACAAGTCTGACTTCAGCTCCATCAGCACTCCTATGCCAGGGAGACAATCAGGAGAAACTTCTGTGGGGTGGGAAGTTCCATCTTCTAAACAGGATTGATTTCTAATTGATATGGTTGGGAAAAACTTCCCGAAGAGGAGGATTTCCTGGGGTTGCTCCTGATGGCTCTTCTGTTCCATCTCCTGTGGCCATTTGGAGGTGGACAGGAGGCAGGACACTGGTTTTTAATGGGACACTGAGAATTTGCAAGTTTTTTAACTAAAATGGCTCTCAATTTGTTTGTAGTTTTCAACACTTTTTGGTTGGTTCCCTGTGGGAAAGGAGGAGTCAGAACTGACAGTCCTGTTCATGTGCAGAGAATCCTGGAATATCCTGAGCTGGAAAAGACCCACAGGGATCATCCAGTCCAACCCTTGGCCCTGCCCAGGACACCCCAACAATCCCCCCCTGTCCCTCAGAGCGTTGTCCAAACGCTCCTGGAGCTCTGGCAGCCTTGGGGCCGTGCCCACTGCCCTGGGGAGCCTGGGCAGTGCCCACCACCCTCTGGGGGAAGAACCTTTCCCTGAGATCCATCCCAACCCCCCTGGCACAGCTCCAGCCATTCCCTGGGGTCCTGTCCCTGGTCCCAGAGCAGGGAGGAAGCTGAGAAACAATTCTTGCATCCCCAGTGAGGCCAAAAACAAGCCCTGAAACAGCAGAATGACCTGGAGGGACCTTGCTGGTCCTTGGTACTTTGTAAATAAATGTTCAGTCGCTGCCTCAAGGGAACAGGGCTGAGTTTTTGGCTGCTTTGGGGCTGTTGGAGGTGCACATCACCCTGTCAGCACACACACAGCTCTGCCCTAGTTTGGCTGACCCAGCTCTTCTGGGACATGTAAAATCTTTCCACAGCGATGGGAAAAGGCCAGTTCCCTCTCTCAGCTCTGCAGCTCCCGTGGGAATACCATCAGTCCTCCTTGAGCAGGGGTTCAGAAAGGGAGAGGGAAATGTTGGTATTTTGTTTGAGTGCAATAAGCCAACGTGGTCTTACATTATTCATTGGACCCTCCTGGCGGTGCACACCACGCAGGAGATCAGTCCACGCTCTGCTCCAAGTTCTGACTCTGCCTATGCAAGGGGAATAACGATGAGACTCTTGGAAATGTTAAAAAAGGGATGTCTTACCACTAATTAAACCAATTTATCTTTCACAGTTAGAGCAGTTAACAGCCCAATAAAAGGTATCACCGTGTAACAGTGTGTTTATTCATCAAATGATTTCCTCCTCTCCAAATTCTGTGATGAAAGAGCAGATGGCACAGGGAGATAAAAAAAGCCTGACTGCTGCCCTGGATGTGATCTCAGAAGTGAGGCAGCTCAGCTGAACAGCACCATTAATATTTAAGGGAGAGCAGGGCTTGGTGAGGACACAGGGCTGCCTCCTGCACAGTGGGAATCATGGAAGGGCTGGGGTTGGAAGGGATCATTAAAGCCCATCTCATCCCAATCCGGGCAGGGACACCTTCCACTAGCCCAGGTTGCTCCAAGCCCTGTTCAACCTGGCCTTGGATACATCCAGGCTGCTCTGGGAAGTGCATCCCAGCCCCTCACCACTGTCACAGGGGGGGATTTTTTTCTTCCCAATCTCCCGTGTAACCCTCAGGGCAGGGCTGTCCCCCTGTGGGGTCTCAGCAGGACAGGCAGCCCCACACCAGCTGGAGAGAGAAAGGACCACCAAAAGGCGAGGGGGACACAAGAACCACCTACGTGGGTCCTCCCCACAACAGCTGTGAAGTCGTGGGAGGGCGAGACGGGGTTGCCCCAAACGTAGAGACGTCCAAATCTGTGGGACCTGACTTGGGAACGACGGGAACAACTGCTGCAACCCACCCAGATCCATACCCATGTCCTGGCACAGGGGGCTCAGTGCCCTGTCACCAGAGGACAGTTCCAGCAGCTCCTTCTCCTGGCTGCCCAAATCCAAGTGGTCCAAGGCCACGAGCCTCATGGCAGGTCTCTCCAAGGACGTGCAAACAACAACAACAACCCGTGACTTGAGGAGCCCGGAGCAGAGGTGACCTCCTGTGACAGAAGTGCTGAGCGAGGCAGGAGCGTGGCTGCATTGTCACCTTTGTCATTCTGCACCCCCATCCCAGAGCTCCAGGGGGAAGGCCAGGCAGGGCTCAAGTCAGCAGATGAGAAGGGGCTGCTCCGTTCCCTTCGTGCCAACATTCTCCGCTCAGCTGTTGTTTTTTTTTTTTTTCCAAGGGCACAAGTTTTGGAGAGATGAAAGTGGAGGCTCCCCAGTCATCCACACTGTGGCTGTTTGCTGCAGTGCTCCTGCTGACGTGGGCAGGAAAGGGGGCCTAGAGGGAAAAGGAGATGAAAGGCAGCGCTGGGGAGCAGGAAAGAGCTGCAGAGTCCCTGGGGAAGCAGAGGAGTTGAAAGGAACGAGAGAGGAGGGAGCCATGGAGGGAGAGCTGGATGTCAGAGAGAGCCTGGACTTTGGTGTCAGGAGCAGTGGGGTGTTCAGGGTGGACGTGGAAGAGGCTTTGGGAAGTTCAGTGTCTGAAACGACGAGTAAAAGCCAGCCTGGAGGGATCCTGAAGGATCAGAAAGGATGGGAGTGCAGGCAGTGACTGCTGATTTTTAGGGAAAAGGAGGCAGGAGAGTGTTTGCTCATGAGTGGACTGGGAGCTGCCACTCCAGTTCTGCCCAAGGACTGTCAGAAGATGAAACCAGAAGACTAAACTTGCAGCAGGCACAGCCAGGCCCTGCTGGAGATGGGAACAAAGAGGCTGGGCGTGTTTCCCCGGCTGGGAGGTCTCACCAGGACCATCCCTTTGGGTACACAGAGATGACCTGTCAGTCCCTGAGCCCCTGGCCCAGCCAGTCTGAAAAACCTGACTGGGTTTGTG